>NC_141038.1:43350000-43477500 GCF_052040795.2 Danio rerio | reverse complement strand
TGGATGGATGGATGGATAGATAGATAGATGGAAGACAGACAGACAGACAGATAGATAGATAGATAGATAGATAGATAGATAGATAGATAGATAGATAGATAGATAGATAGATAGATAGATAGATAGATAGATAGATAGATAGATAGATAGATAGATAGATAGATGATAGATAGATAGATAGCGGATAGACAGATAGATGGATAGACAGATAGACAGACAGACAGACAGATAGATAGATAGATAGATAGATAGATAGATAGATAGATAGATAGATAGATAGATAGATAGATAGATAGATAGATAGATAGATAGATGGTTTAACATATAATTCTCAGTAGGAAGTTTAGTGTTGTCAGCACATTTTGAATATTGGCCAATAACAATGAGGACGCTCTAGAAATCATCCTTGTTTTGATTACACACAAATGTAAACTGCGAGGGCTCTGGGTCAGTGAGCAATAACTGGGGTCAGCAACACTCCGAAAGTGCCAATGTCCCAGAAGACAGAGCCCAGCACGTGTCCCTCTTGAACATCCAACATCCCAGTTTGCTTAGTTTCTACTTTGACTATTGAAACACAGTCCTCCTCAGACCTCGTGTTTACATCCAAACAGGAAACTGTAGTCAGGCTGTGTTTGCGATTTAAGACTATGGCACAAGAGCTGGAGATTTTTGTTGACACTTACATTAATTATGAATGTACCGAGCTATCACCGTGCCTCAGATAGACATAATCATATTCATAGTTGCTGCCGTAGGTAATTTCCAGAGGGATATGTCAGCGTCCGTGCGAACCAACAGATTGAAGACAGGAAATGACATTCCAGCTCATTATTTATTGACTCATTGCCATGAAATTTATATGCGAAATAATTTTCATTTTTTTTTTTTTTTGGAGATTCAAGGATCTCATTCTCCTGCAGAATGTCATATATTCTCTCATTCCCTCTGCCTTTTTAAACTTTCTGCTCACCTTAGCTGCTCTTATCTGCTTCTGATAATGGTGTGTGTGTGCTGGGATTTTCTGCTCAGCGCTCATAACCTGTTGTTTGCTGAGGGACGCGTGTCTGTTGTTTCTTCAGATCAGAGACTGAAACTAATTAGATATTAAGCTATTAATCCACCTCAGCACATTGTTCATGATTGACATCCATAATATCGCTCTTATTCACATCTTGATCAGATGCCTGTTCTCTTGTCAAGGCACAAAGGAGTTTTGTCTGATGTTGAAAGTTCGGGGGGTTATGCTGCTTACGATGGAAAGGTCTGAATGGAACATGTGTCTGCTTTTTTAATGTTTGACAGTGTAGGATTTCATATATAATCCGTGTTTCCAAAATAGCTGGTGTTTTGTGTTTAAATGTACCGCAGGGTTATTAAGCCTATGTCTCCACTAATCTGGATGCGTTTGAAAGAACATCCTTTTTCGCAAGGCTTTGGTCTCCAAATCCACAGTAAGTCGGTGTTTTTGTCCTGCTATAACCTCAAGTTTTTGAAGACACCGTCCCATTGAAAATAAAGAGATTGCTAAAAAATATGAATTCATATGAATGTTTGCTGCCAAGTCTGACGTGGCTGGGATGAAAATCAGCACCTCCAAGTCTGAGGCCATGGTGCCTTGGTATAAGGTGGTTTGCCATCTACAGGTTGGAGGAAAGTAGTTCAAGTAGAGTTCAAGTATCTTGGGGTTTTGTTCACGAGTGAGGGAAGGATGGAAGGTGAGATTGACTGGCGGATTGGTGCAGCGGCAGCAGTAATGCGGTCGATGTACCGATCTGTTGTGGTAAAGGAGCTGAGCTGAAAGACGAAGCTCTCGATTTACTGGTCAATCTAAGTTCCAACTCTCACCTATGATCATGAGGTTTGGGTCATGTCCGAAAGGATAAGATCTCGCATACAAGCAGCCGAAATTAGTTTCTTTCGTAGGGTGGCAGGGCACACCCTTATGGACAGGGTGAGGAGCTCTGACACCCGGGTGGAGATCGGAGTAGAGCTGTTGCTCCTCCACATTGAGAGAAGTCAGCTGATGTGGCTTGGACATCAGCTTCGGATGCCTCCTGGATGCCTACCTAGGGAGGTGTTTCAGGCATGTCCCACAAGCAGGAGGCCTCGGGAAGACCCAGGACACGCTGGAGGGACTATGTCTCTTGGCTGGCCTCAGAACGCCTCGGGATCCCCCTGGAGAAGCTGGAGGAATTGTATGAGGAGAGGAAAGTGTGGGGTTCTCTCCTAAGACTGCTGCCCCTGCGACCCGGCTCCGGAAAAATAGTTGAAAATGAATGAATGAATGAATACATATGCAAAAAAACTTCCAAGTGTCATCTGAAATTTTCATCGAATATTAGGCTCCTATGTTTAAGTTCTGTAATTTCATTTTGATGGCAAAGAAAATGTTATTTTAATTGTCTTTAATGTGAAAAAATGTAACATTACTATAGGAGACTAGGAAAAATGCTGATTTGAAAGAAAACTTCCTACGCCACTTAGGATATTACATCTAATCTAAACATGTGATTGCGTTTGGATTCAGAAGCTTTGGATTAAACCAGTGGTCCCCAACCATTTTATTAACCGTATTACCACGGACTGGTCAACGCTGGGCAATTTTAAAAATGGACTGGGGGGTTTGGTTGGGGCTGGTTGATTTGTAGGTTGCTAGGCGACCATCAACTGTTTTCGTAGAGGATGACAAGCTGAAAAAGCATTGCTGTCACTCTGATACAAGTTTTATTTATGGAAAATTACAAAGCCCTAACCCAGGGGTCTCCAATCTCGGTCCTGGAGGGCTGGTGTCCCTGCAGGGTTTAGCTCCAACTTGCCTCAACACACCTGCCTGGATGTTTCAAGTATACCTAGCAAAACCTTGATTAGCCTTTTCAGGTGTATTTGATTAGGGTTGGAGCTAAAATCTGCAGGACACCGGCCCTCCAGGAACAAGTTTGGTGACCACTGCCCTAACCCTAATCTACCCAGTAGTGGGGTAGCTTGTAACAAATTACCACTTTGTATTTGTCATCATCTCACAAAGTCTGTAATATAGTTTAATAAATTAAAATAGTTGACATTTGTAGTAGAAAAATGTGGGTACTTCGCCTAAAAGTTTGTTATGTAGCTAAAAAAAAGGTAGTGCTAGGCGCTAAAGAAAAATTGTGTTAGAATCATCCCCGGTCTCCCCTAAATTTTGAGATAACTACACTCATTTCGTTTGACGTTGACTGTTGAGTTTCAAGTGCAGCATTTTTTACATTGTATCTTTCTATGGAGTAAAATTTAAGGTGTTTTTAATATTGTAGCAAACCACTTTCAGTTATTAATGACTTCCATTGTTTGGACAAAAATGCTGAGACATTTTTTGAAACATCTTCCTTTTTTGTTTCTTAGAAAAAAGCAGCAATGCGATCTCACGGCAATTTATAACATGTGGATTTAGTGGCTCATTTGTATAAATTTGTATGAGCTTATTCATACATTTTAGAACAATTTGCTCATCCCCCAATGATGGTGGGGTTTGGGGTCATGCCTCTTTTTAAAATGCATACATTTTAAATAAAATTGGTTGGATTTGTACACATTATTGGACAGTACATACAATATTTATGAGCTCAGATTGACAAAAGTCATAATCATAATTCAGTTTTGAGGTGAATTTTTAGCTCACAAGATTGCGTAGATTGTGTTATTTAACTGTTTTACGTGAGACCAAAGCTTTCAAACACTTTTTACGTCGCTGTTTAGTCATCTCCCTCTGGGTTGCTCCTGCGCGTCTGCTGTGAGAGGATGTACAGTATGTGGAGCAAGAGATGGGGGAATGTTTCGTGTCTTATGACGTCAAGGGGTGTGTGTCTGTAGATGAGTGGGCATATTTTATTTACCCTGCATGCTTCCAGCAAGCACTAACCAGCTTTATTTCCTTTAGCCTTAACGACACATGCACAAACACACACACGTGCTGGGCTGTTGTGTACACCAGATCCACTCCAGTCTTTAACAAGCCCCAACAAGCTGCCTTTGCACCAGTTAAAGCAGCTAAAGGCTGCTTTTAGGGTGTGTGTGTGGCAGTGTTTACCCATATGTGTCTTGTGCATGTGTTGTCTGTGTAAGTGTAAGTGTATCATGGTAAAAATTATGAGGGCTGGTGTGAATTTGATCTGCATTTATAATCATGTAAGACTTACTCACCCACGCACAAAAATAAATAAATAAATAATTAAATGAATGAATGAATAAATAAATAAATACATACAATTTAATAAATGAGTAAATAATATATATATATATATATATATATATATATATATATATATATATATATATATATATATATATATACATATATATATATATATATATATATATATATATATATATATATATATATATATATATATATATATATAAATAAAAGTAAAAAAAAATAATGGTTAAATTAATAAATAAACAAACAAACAAACAAACAAAAAACTTATTTGTAAGAAATGTGAGAAATTAAAAAGAACTGATCCTTTAATTTATTCTCCTTAAGATGTTTTCATGTTTTAGATCAGGAAGATCAGAAAAACTATGAGTTTATGTTCCAAAATTTTATTATAACATCTCATAGTTATAAGAAAAATCTCATAATAGTGAAATTTCAACTTAGAGTTCAAAGGAAAGTAGTATGAATTTGGAAATACACCTAAAATTGTATGTTATGTGTGTGTGTGTGTGTGTGTGTGTATCCATTTCTGTGGATATACTGGATTTATTATGGATTAGACTAAAATGCTGAAATGCTAATAAAGATTGCATTATTTTTCTTCCCAACTTTAAATACATTTAAAGACCATTTAAACGGGTTTAAAAGGGTTAACTTAAATCCTTAGGTCATTGTTTTTACAAATATATTTCGCATTTATTTTAAATGTGTTTTAGAAAAAAAAAAACACTCTGCATGGCAAGAAACTAATTACCACCAAACATAATTATTGACTGCTGTAGAATGAGTTTTAAAAATGTGCATTCCAAATTTGTGTAGTTTATTAATTATCCATTTTTTTCGCATATAGCAATTATATGTGTTAAAGGGATAGTTCACCCAAATATGAAAATTCTGCCATCATTTACTTACTATTTTCTTTCTTTCTTTTGTTGAAAACAAAATATATTTTGAAAAAATCCCAGTAGCTGGCAACCTTTGACGACCATGGTATTTTTTTTTTTCTGCTATGGAAGTTGATGATTCCCAGCATCCATCCTTCTTCAAAACATCTTCTTTTGTGTTCAACAGGGGAAAGAAACACATAAAGGCTTAAGTGAAGTTTATTTTTAAACAAATTTCGAGAGGATCACGTGCTTATGACTGCTTGCGGCTGGTCACACATTATTCAATTTATGATTTACCAATCAGACGATTCCTAAGCCACTATGAAACCCTAAGTTCAGTATAACAGCCATCTTTGTTTTGAAGAATCCCTCTTTCCACCCCTACTCCTCCTCCTTTCCTAGATGGGTGGCACGGTGGCCCAGTGGTTAACACTGTTTCAAAGTTTCCTCCTACTTTCCAAAAACATGCAACTTAAGTTAATTGACTAATCAAATTGGCACCACAGACATGCTCCTAATAAGTAGTTTTCTCTTAAGAGCAATCACTATTTGTTCATTTGCTACTACAGCAGGGGAGTTCTCGAGATCTACCTGAGCTCAAACTCCCCTCTCGCCTTACAAACGGCAGGGAGCCCTGGGCTTGAGGATCTTTTGAGCTCAGGGCTCTCTCTCGGGACAGCATGCCAAACAAGCTTTATAATCAATCATCAGATAAGTGTGAACTCTTGAAAACCACATGAGCGATAGTAAATAATGACTTAATTTGAATCATTTTAATTTTGGGGTGAACTATCCCTTTAAGAAGAATACTACAAATATGAACTGTATACACCTTTAACCTTTTTGCATTGATTTAATTTTAATTGATCTTTAGCATTACTAATTAAAAAAAAAACTTTCTTTACTTTGACATAGCTTTCAAAGAATTTTTAATAGCTTTTATATAATTAAAGCGCTAGGTCACTTAAAAAAAAATCATTTACTCACCCTCATGTGCTTCTAACCTTGAATATGGGTTAAGCATGGGTTTCGTTCTTCTGTTGAAAACAATATAAGATATTTTGAAGAAATCTGGGACCCATTGATTTCCATAGTATAAAAAGAAAATACTATGGAAGTAAAAAAAGTCTCAGCAAAAATACTATGGAAATCAAAAAGTGCCAGCAATCAGCATTTTCAAAATATCTTCTTTTGTTTTCAACACAAGGAAGAAATTTAAATAGGTTTTCAACAAGTGATGGGAGAGTAAACAATGATATAATTTACATTTTTGTGTGAACTATCCCTTTAAAAAGATTGCTACCAATCTGGACTATTAAAATACTTAACTTTTTTTGCATTGATTTCATTTTCATTGATCTCTAGCATAATTTAATTATTTAAAATAAACCAAAAAAAACTTAATTAGCTAATTTTCTTCACTTTGACATAGCCTTTAAAGAGTTTCGAAAGGCTCATTATATAATTAAAGTGATATTTCACTCCAAAAATAAAATAAAATAAAATAAAATCCATCTTTACCCAACCATATGTGGTTTTAAATCAGGAATATGGGTTACAATAAGTATGAAAGATGGGCCTCATTGACTTTCACAGTATGAATAAAATACAATGAAAGTTAAAGAGTCCCAGCCAAAAATACTACGGAAGTCAAAAAATGGCAGCAATCTGCATTTTAAAATATCGCCTTTTGTGTTTTACAGCGGAAAGAAACTCTAATAGGGTTTTAACAAGTAATGGTAGAGTAAACGATGAGGTGATTTTATTTTTGTGTGAACTCTCCCTTTTAGAAGACTACCATCAATATGGACCTGAAATAATTTTACCTTTTTGCACTGATTATATTTTCATTTATCTCGAGCATAACTAATTTAATTATTTAAAAAAATAAAATTGTATTCTTTCTTTACTTTGACGTAGCTTTCAAAGGGTTTCAAAAGGTTCATTATATAATTATAGTGATATTTCTCTCCAAAAAAACAAAACAAAACAATTATCACATCGTTACTCACCCTCATGTGGTTTTCAATCTTGAATATGGGTTAAGTATGAAAGCTGGTGCTCATTGACTTTCATAGTAGGAAAAAAATACTATGAAAGTCAAAAAGTCCCAGCAAAAAAAAAAATAAAATAAAATAAATAAAAATAAAAAAGTACTACGGAAGTAAAAAAGTTCCAGCAATTTGCATTTTCACAATATCTTCTTTTGTGTTCAACATAAGAAAGAAACTCAAATAGGTTTTCAACTAGTGAAGGGAGATTAAATGATGAGGTAATTTCATTTTGGGTGAACTATACCTTTAAAAAAAACTACAATATGGACCATGTAAACATTTTACCTTTTGTGGAGCTTCAAAGCCTGGTCACATCCTACATTTGTTGTAGACACCTAAAAACAGCATTTGTATTCAAAAGAGGAAAGACATTTGGAGCGACAGTAAATCATGACAGGAATTTTCCTTCAACGGCTCCTTTAAGACTTGGAACAGTGGCAGGGGTCGTCCTGATAGACTCATCAGAAGGTTTGTATGTCCCCTGCAGGGCACGAACAGTAACATATGTCACACATTTGCCTTGTGTACGCGCGAGATTAGTTTCCGTAGCCTGGATGGTAACAACGAGTTATAAACCCTGATTGTAGGGAATTGCGTTTAAATGACTTGAATAAATCTGTGTTAAGCAGAGGTTTTGCGGACAGCTTGGACTTCACGTAATATGTAATGGGGTTTTAAAAACAAGTTCCCAGCATGGCCATAAATCACCGTGTGCAATATGTGATAAAGAGAGAGGTCAGTTTTTCAAGGTTAATTTTCAGGTTAACACCTCTCTGTTTGCTCCGTTGCGATAGTCTGTGCAAATCTGTTGTCTCGAGGTGAAGAAATGATTAACGTAATGAAGGAAGCAAAGAAACAACACGGAAACAGAATGCGATCATTAAAGAAACGCTCTCAGAGGTGAAAGAGCTCATAATAGTGGCTCTCTGTCGCCTCAATGGCTGCGTCCTGCATGTTAAAGGCGGCGCTGCTCGGAGACGTGCTCTTTTGTCTTGACTTTGCTTTTGTAAATGAGGTAATGTTGAAGTGGGGATTTGTGAGGGGATTTGGGGCGGTCTGGGCGGTGGGACGCCTGTGAGGGCAGAGCTGAAGGGAAGTGATGAATATTAAACTGCCGAATGAATGAAAGAATGAGACAAGAAGATGTTCCAGGGGTCATTTTACCACTTGTGTTATTGTCAGTGTGTCATCTGTCCCTTTTACTCCAGTGAACAAAATTATATATATATATATATATATATATATATATATATATATATATATATATATATATATATATATATATATATATATACACACACACACACACACACACACACACACACACACACACACACACACATATATATATATATATATATATATACATAGATTGGCTGATAGCCGTGCGATATTCTGCAATTTCAGAACTTCTACAGCCTCTTTACCCTTTGTGTGTTACTCCGCCCACATACAGCCAGCAAAAAGCAGACACTACAGATCTAAAGTTTAAAAGATGCACGCTCAACTGTTTAACTGTCAGCCTATGATTTGAATCCAGAAGAAAGTAGTTCCTCATACAAAAGGGTTTCTGACACTCTCCATGTTTGATTTTGTTTTTATATACACAATTATGCCGTCAAACTGTTGTATAAACACTATATCACACTCGTAGCAGTGCAATATGGCTGTATATCGGCACTGGTGGGGGCACTAAGGCACTCGGCCTGCGGCCTTGTGCCAACGCACGCCTCCCACCAGTGCCAAAATACAGCCATATCGCACTGCTACTCGTGTGATATTGCTCATATATATATATATATATATATATATATATATATATATATATATATATATATATATATATATATATATATATATATATATTGGATATATGATCAAAGAATATAAAAAATAATAATATCTTCATCTTCATCTGTAGCAAAACTATAGTTTATTTTGTTATGGAAAGATCATGGAAAAAAGATTTTTGGAAACGTTTCACAGTGGTAGACATTAGTTTGTTACTCTGCAAGAGTAAATGTTGTCCTATCAGCTTTTTTTATAAACTGGTATGTGCTTTACTTTTTTGCATCTCCAAATGAAGATTTAAATGTTGACTAAGTCCAATTACTTTTTTATATGAGCAAGGACAATTCAATGCTTGCTCAATTTTGGCCATTCGAAAATAAAATTCAGCATTTATTCTCAGGCTCTGTGTGTAAGTTCAGCAACTTCCCTGTTATGGCAATGAATGGAAAGCTCAAGGACAAGCTCAAGGGCTTCTTCAAGGACAGGAGGTTCCATTAGCCTCCATTAGGGGTAGCAAGACATTTTTGTTGTTGCCATGACTGTTAGAGAGGGTGAATTTGTGAAATGTATTTTTGCTCCAGTTTTTAGTCAAGCAAACATATTCATTCATTCAATCATTGATTTTCATTTTGGCTTAGTCCCTTTATAAATCTGGGGTCGCCACAGTGGAACGAACCGCCAACTGCCCTTCCAGCTGCAACCTATCTCTGGGAAACATTCATCCATACACACAAACATTCACATTCACATTCATACACTACGGACAATTTAGTCTACCCTATTCACCTGTACAGCATGACTGTGGGGGAAATCGAAGCACCTTGAGGAAACCCACGCGAACACAGGGTGAACATGTAAGCTCCACACAGAAACGCCAACTGACCCAGCTGAGGCTCGAACCAGCGACCTTCTTGCTGTGAGGCGACAGCACTACCTACTGTGCCACCGTGTCGCCCCCAAGCAAATATATTCTGTAAATTTCATAAAAACAGCTTATTAATAACAGAAATATGTTTACATTTTGTTTAATTACTAAATACATCTATAACATAAGGGTGGCACGGTGGTTCACTGTTGCCACACAGCAAACAAAATTGCTGGTTTGAGTCCTGGCTGGGCGAGTTGGCATTTCTCTGTGGAATATGCATGTGCTCCCCATGTTGGTGTGGGTTTCCTCCAAGTGCTTGGGTTTCCCCCACAGTCCAAACACATGTGCTATAGGTGAACTGGGTAAACAAATTGGCTGTAATGTATAAGTGTTTGTGTGTGTGAATGCTAGAGCATATGGGTGTTTCCCAGTACTGAATTGCGGCTGGAAAGGCATCTGCTGGGTAAAACATTTGCCAGTATAGTTGGTGGTTCATTCAGCTGTAGCGACCTCTGATAAATAAGGGACTCAGCCAGGGTGTCAAACTCAATTCCTGGAGGGCCGAAGCCCTGCACAGTTTAGTTCCAACCCTGCTCCAACACACTTACCTGTAGGTTTCAAACAAGCCTGAAGGACTTAGTTTGATCAGGTGTGTTTAACTAGGGTTGGAACTAAACTGTGCAGAGCTGCGGCCCTTTTGGAATTGAGTTTGACACCTGTGGACTAAGCCAAAGGAAAATGAATGAATTCTATAGTTGACTTAAAAAAGTGTAAAGTGTCCTGTGGATTACCCTTGGTTTAATCAGCATTCACTCCTATACTTTAGAAACTAAACAAATTAAAAGAAACAAATAAAAAAAATATAAAATCCATTAATAACATTTATAATATTACCACTGAATGAGTTTAAATCACATCTTGCTCACTGAGTTAGACAGAAAGGAACCATATTTGTCATCAGGGCTTGACATTAACACCCGCCAACCTGCCAAATGCGGGTAGATTTCAGTGGTGGCGGGTAAGACAGACACTCCCACTAGCCACTTTGGCTAGTTGAAAATAAATTTCCCGGATGATAATTCTTAAAAGCAGGGTTTGACAATAAAGGTGGTCCAATATGCATGCAAAGGCTATCTTAGAATTTAGAAGCACACGACTGACAAAAGTAATTGTGAAAAAGTATCACATTTGCTCTTTGATGCTACTTTCACTTTTCATAGAAATATTAAAAATATGAGAGAAATATGGGAAATACTTAAACAGAATGAAAGCGGGATATAATGGTAAAATACAGGAGAATCCTGACAAAAAACAAGAGTTATGTAGTTAGTTACTTTGCAATATCTTACTGATTATATTTATTAAGTAGTTATACTTTTACTTTGCTTTGAGTACATTTTCAGTGCGGTATCGTTTTTTTTACTCCACTACTTTCCTTCAATCTGATCTCACTGCTTCTTGTCTATGGGTAATAGAAAAATCAGTCCTGTGATTCCTGTCCAATCAAATCGCACATAGACGGTAAATCGCATCATAATAATCTACAAGACATGGGTGGTTTATAATGGCAGCAAACTGTTTGGAAGTATTAAAAGTGTCTAAGAAGATGTCCTAAATCTTTATACGAATTGACCCAGAGACAGTTTAGATGCATGTCACTGATCACAGATGTTAACTGTATGAAGACTGAAATGGCCTTAAACACCCAGCAGGCAGAAGACGTCAAAATGACGTCAGATTGATGTTGTACCCTAACGTCAGGGGGATGTTGCATTTTGTTTGGAAATGAAAGTCGGGTTGATGTCAGAACTCAACGTCAGGCCAACGTCAATGTGCAACCTAAAACCAACCAAATATCAATGTCTAATGATGTTACAGCTTGACGTTGTGTGAGCGTTACCACTATGACATCGATCAGACGTTGGATTTTGGTTGCCACAACTAACGAATAAATGTCAGTAATTGACGTCAATATGATGTTGGTTTAAGATGTTGGCTTGACGTTGGCTTTTGGTCACTTTTTAACAACCTAAAATCTATCAAATATAAAAGTCATTTGACGTCATTGTTGGACATCAAAATAATGTTGTCCTTAAACGCTGGCTAGCCATTAAATTTTGTTCACCTGACATCACAACCTAAATCTAACCTAATATAACATCTTATGATGTAGTGTACCTGCTGGGGAATAACTAAATGCACTACAGAATGTTACGTTTACACACACAGTCCACAAATTCCAAAAAACGCATAAGCTTTTTACAGCGTAATACTCACTACTCGAGTACTTATGAAAGGTCTACTTGAGTATGATTTTTCAGTACCGTTTCCACCGCTACAAAAACTATACAGGCAAACACTACTGTAATCACATTACCGTTCTGTGTTTTTTCAACAGATTTGATATAAACAATATCTTTTATATTGATTAAACTAATTTATTGCATATGGGAGAAAAAAAGTGTAGAGTAATAAATCAAAATCTGAATTTATAATGTAATCAGCCTAATCTTACGAGGAAATGTAACTATTTTACGTTTTGCAAGTTTAGTGGCTAATCCGTTCAAATTCGTACTAGTTCTGTCGTACAAAATTGTATGATTTCAAAAAGGAGGCGAGACGCCTAACTCCACCCCTAACCACACCTGTCATTGGGGGATGAGCAAATCGTACTAAATTTTACTAATTAGATTGTACGAATTCATACGAATTAGCCAATAAATCAAAAAGTTACAAATTACTGTGAGATTGTGTTGAATGTAATTCAAACCTAAATATGCTAGGAGACGTTTGAAACAGAAAATAGAGTTTTTTATTTTGCTACTTTTTTTTTTTTTTGCTCAGAGTGAACAAAATGGATTTATAGTGGTTTGGAACCAAACCCTTCATCTGTTTTTTTTTTTTTTAAAGGAGGTTTGTATCTAAACCCAACCATCACTAGAGGATGGGATCTACAAATTCATACGAATTACCAAAGTCAAAACGTTAACAAAATCCTGTAAGATTGCGTTGGACCACAGGAAATCATTTTACAACAGGAAATGAAATTGGATGGGTTGTCTTAAGTCACAAAAGTCACCAAAGTTTGTATGTGTGTGTGTGTGTGTGTGTGTGTGTGTGTGTCAGTCGTCTATAAGTCACTTTTCTCAACTGAATAGGCCGTGGATCCGCAAGGCTGCAGTTCCTGCTGCCGTGGAGATGGAGACAGTTTAGATAAATACATGTATTTTCTGTTCTCATGTCTCAGAGGCCCGACTGACTGAAGCAAGCGGGTCAGAGAGTGTCACACTCTGGGAGAAGAAATGTTATGCCTGTCTTCTTTCTCTGTCAGTGTGTGTATGTGTTTTACAGCTATAAGCTGATGGGGACACGTCCACTGCGCTGACCTCATTAGCCTCCGCTTGATTAACATTTGAGTGCAGCAAACACGCATACTATCCGCAGCTGACATGTGTGATGCATATTTTGTAAGCCGTTTGTAAATCAGGCTTATTATTCCAAGCTATTTTTGGGCTGTATGTTGAACGTTTGCCAACTTCAGCTTTTATCTGGATTTTGGATGGAATTCCAGAGAAGGAGGCCACTTTAACACTTGCGTGAGTTTGTGTTTTTAAGTTCTAAGATTGCGAAAATGGCTAGGCCTATGTTACAGCAGTAATGACAGTTAGCAATGTTAGCATTTGCTATTGTGCTACACTTTTTTTGTTTTTGCCAAAAATACCTCTAAGTGAGTGGCTCATGATTTTTAAGGCTATCTTTGTGTGTGTGTGTGTGTGTGTGTGTGTGTGTGTGTGTATGTGTGTGTGTGTGTGTGCGTGTGTGTGTGTGTGTGTTTACATCTGTGTGGGTGTGAAAGACAAGTTTACACCTGAGATGATTATAGCACACCTGTAGGGGTGCGGGTGGAAATAATATTATGGGTGTTTTCATGCTGGAGCTTTTGTATGGTTCCAAGTCCAATTGAGCTCAAACTGTGAAAGTGTATTTTCTTTTCTTTTTTTTTTATCTTGCACGCACAAACAAACTATACATGACAAAAGGCTTGTCGCCCAGCCGAGTTTAAGAAACTACAAATAATAACTTCTAGTTGATCATTTGGTATCAAAAGTGGCTTATATGAAAGGGAAAGGTCTCTAGATTATGCTTATTTTACCTAAATAAAATATGATCATGCCTTGATCTGCCTTTGCTTCGACAAAAGTCTTGTCACTTAGCAGAAATAATGTACAGTATAAAAGTTATGGTGCAGTGGAAAAATAATTAATATTGTGTATGACTCCCATGAGCTTGGGTGACTGCATCCATACATCTCTGCAGTGACTCAAATAACATTAAAAAAAGTCAACTGGAATAGCAAAGAAAGCATTCTTGCAGGACTCCCAGAGTTCATCAAGATTTTTTGAATTCATCTTCAATGCCTGCTCCTTCATTTTACCCCAGACATGCTCAATAATATTCATATCTGGTGACTGGGCTGGCCAATACTAGAGCACTTCGACCTTCTTTGCTTACAGGAACTTTGATATGAGGGCTGAAGTATAAGAAGGAGTGCTATCCTGCCCTCTCCTATTGTTTGTAATGCAATGGGCAGCACAAATTTCTTGAAAATTCAGGCTGTTGATGTTGCCATCCACTCTGCAGATCTCTCACACACCCCATACAGAATTTAACCTCAAACCAGGATTCCTTCATCAAACTTGACTGATTTCTGTGAGAATCCTGGGTCCATGCAGGTTCCAATAGGTTCTCTGCAGTATTTGTGATGATTGGGATGCAGTTCAACAGATGATTCATCTGAAAACTCTACCTTATGACACTTTTCCAAATGATCAACTAGTGGTCTATTTGGGGTGGGGTTCATTTTGTACTTCAATAGATATGTTGAAAATGTAGGCTTTGAATCTCCTAAAAATCAGCGTGGATTTTTTTAAAGCCTATTAACACACCAAACTTGCAACAACACAAGCCGAATTCCCCTACCTATCTACTTGCGCAATCGCTGATCGCATTTCAGGAAGACAAAACTATTGCAAGCGGGGCGAAATCATGAGAAAAAGAAATGATTAATTCATCGCTTGGCTTGGTCTTCAGGCTTGAGTCGCTTGTTCATTTGTCATGCCATATCCTCAGGAAAGCTGAAGCTCTACAGTTCATACAGGTCAGGAAACAAAAATTATTAATTCACTCTTCTGAGTCGTCAGGCCTGAATCGTTTATTATTTTAGTATTTTAGAATCAGTAATATGAACGCATTGTTGAATGTATTACATTTAGAGTAAAAAAAAAAAAAAAGAAGTGAAATTAACATATTGATTTAGTCCTGTTCTTTTTTTCATACATTTGATTGTAACGAAGTATGGGAATCATGCCATGAACCATGTAATCAATCTCTGTTTTCATTACAGTTATCATTTTATGTAACAAAAAAGAGATTCAAATCCAAAGATTTGTGAGGTGAAGCGAAGATGGCATGAATTTGTAAATGAAAGAGCCCACAGATCTGTCATTGGAGATACAAGTTCCACTTTTAACACATACAGCCTTGATATCTGTTGACATTCTGTGCAGTTATGATTTGAATCATATGATTTTATCTGTTGAAATGGACGAGACATGTTATATGCTGTATCAAAGCAGTCACAAGATTGTTTGTAACTTTTGTAATAGAAAAAGGGTAAAAGATCTGGAGTAAACCTTAAATATACAGTCAAGCCTGATATTAGTCACACCCTTAGCAAATTCAGAATTTTTTGTTTAAATTTGAAGAATACACTTAGCTGATGATTGATAATACAAAGTGTTTGGCATGTTGTCCCGGGAGAGAGCCCAGGGCTCAGAAGATCCTTGAGCTCATGGCTCCCTCTTGTTTTATTGGGAGAGAGGGAAGTCTGAGCTCAGGTAGATCTCAAGAGCTCCCTCGAATTCATTCGCTCAGCCTATTCCTTGATTATTAGGGATTGTCAATGTGCAATGAACCATCAACTATGCCAGCATAGGGTTGTGCAGTGAATGCCCAGCACTAAAACCCTCATATATTGCGACAATTTGGTTTAATCAATTCACTTATACTGCATGTCTTTGGATTGTGGGAGGAAACCGTATAGAACCCGGGGGCATGGGGAGAACATGTAAACTCCACACAGAAATGCCAACTGGCACAGCCGTGACTTGAACCAGAGACCTTGTTGCTGTGAGGCAACAGTGCTAGCCACTGAGCCCCTGTGCCACCGTGTCTTGGATTAGTCTAGAACAGGGTGTCCAAACTCGGTCCTAGAGGACGGGTGTCCTGCATAGTTTAGCTCCAACCTCCTTCAACACACTTGCCTGGAAGTTTAAGCATACAAAGAAAAAGCTTGGTTAGCTGGTTCAGGTGTGTTTAATTGGGGTTGGAACTAAAATATGCAGGAAACTGGCCCCCCAGGACCGACTTTGGGTACCCATGGTCTAGAGCAGGGCTGCTCAATCCTGTTCCTGGAGATCTACCTTCCTGCAAAACACAGCTCTCATCCTGATCAAACACACCTGAACCAATTAATTAGGACCTGAACAGCACTTGATAAATACAGGCAGGTGTGTTTGAAATGGGTAGCAGCTGAAATCTACAGGAAGGTAGATCTCCAGGAACAGGATTGAGCACCCCTGGTCTAGAGGAATAGGGGTGGATGAAGATTCCTCAATGCGAAGATGACCAAGGCAAAGAAATTTTGGTATTTATGTGTTGTTTATGTGGTAAATCATATGATAGGTATTGCAGGACCAGCCGTGGTCAATCAAAAGCATGTGATCCTCTCAAAATTAGTTTATAAATAAACTTCACTTAAACAAATGCTGATTTTTTTTATTTTTTTTTTATTTCCACAATGATGACTGTCGATGTACATCATCTTATCTTTTGGGAGAAGCCTGTGTTGTTTCAGGTCAAGAAAAAAATCATGGTTGAATAAAAGTAACTTTAAGTCAGAAAATGCTAGGGGATGTAGGTATAAAGGTAATATAACAATATCCCCTATAGGTATGAATAATTTTAGGCTTGATTGTAGGTGTATTACATTAGCCAATAAGCTGCAAATTACATGCATTCCAATAAATACTCCACAACAAATCAATAAAAAATATATAAAAATATATAAATCTTGAAAATAATCACAGACCCCCTCGTTTTCCATATTTTGTTATTTTGAATACATGCTATATTTAATTTTCAGGTTTCTTCTTTCAATAATGCTGGAAGTGAATGCCTTTTTTTTTACAAGATGCGTTTACTTGGTAGTCCTCACTCGTAAGTTGTATTGGACAAAAGCTGAATAAGTGACTGTAAAATGTGAATGTTGCCAATTAAGCCCATAAAAAATAAAAAAAAAAACTTCTTCTTTAGAAGGGAAAGACTTTAACTTTTTACCTCTTGCTCAGAGTTCAGCATTATCTGAAAGAGCAGCAGGTGTATGTGCTGGTCTGAGAGGCATTCTTGACTAAATGCCAAAAGTTTAAAGAGGTCTGTGAAAAGTCCTTCAACAAAACTGAACAGGCAGACTTCAAATCTGGCAACAATAAAAAAAACTCCTATTTTGACAAAGAGAATAGAGACTTCTGTGCACCAGCACAAGTCTTTTTTCACTCCACTATATGAATAATCTGCCTTTCACTCAAATCTATACAATTGTTCTGCCTTTTAAAATATTTTAAAATCATATTTACTGAGCTATATATGTTTTAATTGAGATTACATTATAATTCTTCATTATTTATTTTTCATATTCCAAGGAGCTACTGATTTGACAGCACATTAAACACAATTTAATTGTATTGCATAAAATTCAAGCAACAAGTTGATTATATAACTATTGTATCACAGTCAGTTAGCTTGCTAAAGTCATAGAATGCTCAAGAAATTTTCAGATGATTTGAGCTCAGTGACATGATACTAGGGGACATGATACTAAGGTTGCTGGTTCAAGTCTCAGCTGGACCAGTTGGCATTCCTGTGTGGAGTTTGCATGTTGTTCTGCGTTTCCTCCGGGCACTTCCCCCCCAAGTCCATGTGCTATAGGTGAATTGAAGAAACTAAATTGGCTAAATTGGGTGTTTGAAGGTAAGAGTGAATGTTTACCAGTACTGGGTTGCAGCTGGAAGGGCATCCACTTCGGGAATAGTTGGTGGTTCATTCCGTTGTGGTGACCCCTGATAAATTAGGGACTAAGCCGAAGTAAAATGAATTAATGAATAACATGATACTATCCTGCTGGATATGGGTACTGTGGTCATAACGAGATGGATCAGGTCAGCAACAAAAGCTGCGTTTGTGCTTTATCTGCCTGATTCCCGCTGAAGTGGGTTGCGTGACGTTTTAATTCAGGGCACGTTCTGGGGGCGGGGTTTAGCTACTAGCCCGACAGTGGAAACGCGACATGATTTCGGCCTCACTGCTCAACCTCCTGGGCGATTGGCCCGACCCGGCCCAATTAAAGCCCTGGCTCGCACTGGCCCGACAGTGGAAATGCGGCTAGTGTGGCATTCAAACAAATGGTGCTAATGTGCCTAGAGTGCACTAGGAAAATCATAGAGCATGATATTATACCACCAGCACAAGCCTGAACTGTAGATAAAAGGGATAAAAAACCATGCCATGTTCAGGTCACTCAATAACTGTATGTCAATGACTTGCTTATTCTAAAGTTACTATTGCATATAACAGATCATCTTGAGAATCTGTTTTAAAAAGTACACTTCCTTACTAGTATGTGAAAGACGACATTATTGCTGAAAAGTACAGTCAAATTCAGTATTTAAAAAGAAAGTAGTCAATATACAGTTGAAGTCAGAATTATTAGCCCCCTTCAAATATTTTTCTTCTTTTTTAAATATTTCCCAAATTATGTTTAACAGAGCAAGGAAATTTTTACAGTATGTCTGATAACATTTTTTCTCCTGGAAAAAATCTTATTTTTTTTTCGGCTAGAATAAAAGCAGTCTATAATTTTTTTAAACACCATTTTAGGGAGAAAATTATAAGCCCCTTTAAGCTATATTTTTTCTCAATAATCTACAGAATAAACCATCATTATACAGTAACTTGCCTAATTACCTTAACCTGCCTAGTTACCCTAATTAACCTAGTTAAGCCTTTAAATGTCACTTTAAGCTGTATAGAAGTGTCTTGAAAATTATCTAGTAAAATATTATTTACTGTCATCATGGCAAAGATAAAACAAATCAGTTATTAGAAATGAGTTATTAAAACTATTATGTTTAGAAATGTGATAAGAAATCTCTCCGTTAAACAGAAATTGGGGAAAAAATGAACAAGCGGTCTAATAGTTCAAGGGGGCTAATAATTCTGACTTCAACTGCATATACATATATGGATGACTTACTATTTCCATAAAGTGAACTGTCCATAGGCACACAAGCCTGGAAGAAGATTTTTGAATGAATGTAAAGCAACTGACCATCATAACAACAAAATGGCACATGTAGTACATTTGAATTTCGTTCAAATTCATACTATATAGAATCTAATTTTATAATGGTTTAATGTAAGTTCAAATTAAAATACTCAGATGATACTTGATTTCAGATGCTGTATGTACATAGACTTCAGTTGTGTATCCAGCCTGATCTCATGAGGAAATTTAGTGGCTAATTCACCTGACGTTCTGACCTAAATCTAACCTATTAACACCTTATGATGTTGTGTCACTGCTGGGTAACAACTTATCTAAACACGTAACACTGTACCTTTTAACATTCACAATTCCATCCATTCAGATAACATTAACAAAACTGGTAGAAGTGCAGCTCAAACCAGGACTCTCTCCAACATTGTCTTTTAAATGTCTTAAACAGTTAACTGAAAATAATTTAAACTCTAACCTAACTCCTATCCTTACAAACCTTTCATTCTCCACACTTTGGTCGAAAACCTGCGCAGAAAATGTCAAAAAAGTGAGGGCTTTTTGTCCAGGACAGCTGATCAATACCATTTTCAGGAAATGTGTGTGCGCGAGAGTGAATTATGATCTCTGTACATCACACTCTGTCAGTGCCTAATGCACCCTGACACCCACACATCCATACTGATCTCTTTATCAGCGCGAGAGAGACAGAGAGAGAGCGCATTGTGGGTTTTTCTCCAGAGAATTGAGGCTCTATTGTGGGTTTAAATCGACGTTGTTCGGACCCCTGAGAGTTTTTTAACCCCCACACAAAGTGGCTCTCATTAGCATGTGAACGGGAGGGTGGCAGGGTCTCTTTATGGACTGTTTGCAAAGATCCCGGCCCCCCTCACTCCCCCGTCTTCGAAACACTGGCCTGCTGGCACTCACATGGCTCTGTATGGGAATGTGCCCTAGTAGCATTCACACAACCACATTTGTTCACTATGCCGTTTCCTCCCCTCAGCGGCAGAACTGTCCGTCTCTTTCTCTCCGTGTGTAGGAGGTGAGGGTTAAATATGTTTTGTTTTGTAAGAGGTCAGAGTGTAACACATAAAGGTCTTCTCTTTACCAGGGACATCTGGTTGCTAGGTGAATAGACCTGCAGCTAAAAACAGTCGTCTGCGGTTTTAAACGTATAATGACTCCAGAATTAGATGCAAGTTCAAACATTCATGCTTCAAACGAACAGAAATGTATGTTCCCTAGGCAAAAACACACTCATACGCCCTAGTTCTCAAGGGGAAACAAATAGGGATACAAACTTATGACAATTCCACTGTATAATAGTTCATTCCAAAACACTTGTCACAAATAGCCTTCTAATTTAGTCTGATTTAGTCTTCAACTGTACCATCCATAATGATTTCAACAAGACTGACCAGAAACCTTTAGCTAATCTTTGATGATCAGTTGAACTTCAAAGAACATATTATAGTGGGTCATAGATCAAGGTCATACTGGTACACATTGAAGATCAGGCTCTTCCTAATGGCAAGAACACACTGTGCAATGTAAAAGGAATTACTGTTCTTCTCACATTATAGTTGTGTCTGAATTATACCATTTTGTTCAGGCTGTTTGTTTACAACACAACAGATCTGCCACAGAAGGTCACGCATCTATCACAAGTCCAGAAAGTCAAGTCCAGGAAGTCAAGGGCATTAGCTACAGCAGAGAAAATAAGTATTGAACATGCTATGTTTTTTCCTGGAAATAATATTTCTAAAGGAGCTGTTAACATGGAATTGAACCAGATTTTGGTAAATACCCAAACAATACAAACATTGAAACCAAATAAATTTAATCTGAAAGAAATGTTATGTGTAATAAGAAAGGAATGACACTAGGAGAAAGTACTGAACTATTGAAATGTATTTAATACTTTATATAAAGGGCTTTTTTGGTGATGGCAGCTAAAAGATGTTACTCATATGAAGAATTGCTCAGGTGTGAGTTTTTCCACAGACTTCAACAAAGTGTAAAAATCTTGATGTTCTGTGAGTCCCGTCTATCAAATCTTAAATTTGTATTTTCAATTGAATTTAAGGGATTGGCTGGGCCATTCTACAGCTTGGTTTTCTTTCTCTGAAAGCATTTGAAGGTTTCCTTGGCTGTGTTTTAGATCATTGTCTTGTTAAAATGTCCACCCTGGTTTCATCTTCATCATCCTGGTAATGTAGTTGTAGGGCTGAAGCAGCTAATATTAATTTACAATGACCAATGGCAGAGGGTTGCTGAAAAACAACTGAAAGATTTCAACTGCTGTCTGGGATTTCACTGCCTTTCCACACCTCCCTTTCTTCATGTGTTCGATACGTTTTCCTTTCATCATTTCCATTATATAATTAATTTGTAAACTAATTAGATTTGTTTTCTTTGCATATTTGGATTTCTTTGGTTGTTTCTCCAATTTCAAGTAAAAGGCACCTTCAGAAATGTGTTTTCTGAGAAAACTTATTTTCCCCGCTGTATATCAGTTATGTGAACAAGCACTATTTTGTTTCAGATTTTTGGCAGGAATTTTTGTGTAGATTTTGTGTAGAATGTGTAAAACCGTTGTCTTAAAAGTAAAAAGTTGACTTAAAAAAAGAGAGTAAACCCATTGTAACATGAAACTATTAAGTTTATAATTTAGTATAATAATTATAAAGACAGTTAATTTACATAATAGTTGACAACAGTTTTACTCACTTTTTAGGTAAACTCAACAATTTTTTTAAAGTAAGTAAATTCAACTAATCATTTTATACAGCTAAGCAGCTGTTATAAAACTGACCTAGATAAACACACTGCTGGTGTGTATCTTGAAACTATTCTGTCACTGATATATAATATTTGTTTATATAATTGCAAGTTAGTTTTTTTATGCAATATAGTCTAGGACTAGCTTTAAGCCTTGTCCTTAAAACCAGGGGTTTATTTTAAATCCAAAGTATTGTAATGGTCTTCTGCTTGGATGTTCAACACATGCAATCAAATCTCTTGAAATTATTCAGAGCACAGCAGCATGACCGGTTTTCATTTAGCCCAAGAGAGCCTGTTGGTAATTCTCTTCATTAGATGCTGATCACTGCTCGCATCGAGATAAAGACTATGATGCTTGAGTGGAATGACGACCTTGAAGTATTCAAGAAACGGCTAAAACAGAACTCTTCCATGAACACTTACATGTTTATTACATAATTAGACTTTTATTTGATTCATATTTGACACTAAGTATTGACAATTTTATGTTGTATTGTTTCGAGAACTAATACCGTAGCAAGCATCATAACATTTCAAAACTAGCATGTTTGATTTTTATCAGTCCTCCATATGACAGCTTAAAGCTTAAGTTTTAATTTAAACTTTATCCAATAAGCAAATGAGCATACTATCAACTCAAAAACATTGCAAGAATTAGATGTTTTGTTTCCAGCAAGGAAAACCTGAGAGAAACCTGTTCATGGTTTTATCACCAGCAGGGTGGATTACTGTGACGGCCTCCTCACTGGCCTTTCCAAAAAGACAATTAGCCTGAATCGATCCATCGATCCATCCATCGATCCATCGATCGATCCATCCATCCATCGATCCATCCATCCATCCATCCATCCATCCATCCATCCATCCATCCATCCATCCATCCATCCATCTATCTATCTATCTATCTATCTATCTATCTATCTATCTATCTATCTATCTATCTATCTATCTATCTATCTATCTATCTATCTATCTATCTGTCTGTCTCTCTGTCTGTCTGTCCATCATTCTATCTATCTATCTATCTATCTATCTATCTATCTATCTATCTATCTATCTATCTATCTATCTATCTATCTATCTATCTATCTATCTATCTATCTATCTATCTATCTGTCTGTCTATCTATCTGTCTATCTATATGTCTGTCTGTCTGTCTGTTCATCCATCATTTAATCTATCTATCTATCTATCTATCTATCTATCTATCTATCTATCTATCTATCTATCTATCTATCTATCTATCTATATATCTATCTATCTATCTATCTATCTATCTATCTATCTATCTATCTATCTATCTATCTATCTATCTATCTATCTATCTATCGAAATATGTAACTATTGACTTACAAAGCAGGAAAAAAACAAACATTATGAAAGTCAATTTTTACAGGTTACCAAAATTTTTCAAAATATCTTCTTTTCTGTTCAACAGAAGAAAAAAACTCAAACAGGTTTGTGACAGGTGAAGGTAGAGTACATGGTTACAGAATTTTCAGTTTTGGGTGAACTTTAAATCAAATCTGTGATGTTGTCCAGTACCAGCAGAAAATCTTTACCATACAAAGCTTTCAATCATGGTGAAATGAAAGAGTGATGACAGTACTGGTGTTTGTAGGTGAAGTTATATAGTGAGGAAAGTGTACATGTGAAGCTATGGCTACAGAATATCTGCCTTTATGAATTTCATGAACAGATGACAAGCCAGTACAAAAATTGTAGGTTTAGTAGCCATTGTTTGTGTACACTCTTGTTTCAGAAAAGTTAGCTCCACCTTCGCAATGACAAATTATTAAATTTTTAATCTGGAACAACGTGAAGTCTGACTTAAAAAAAAAAGAAAGTGTATTCACACCTGTCTGGTTTAATTAGATTAAAGTGAACTCAAGTACATTTCCCTCTTTGGTGCAAATCATTTCAATAGTGCATTTGCACTCCCTCGCTCCCTCTGAAAGTGACGTCACTGCGAAGGGTAAGTTTTATTGTTGGATTAGGTATACATGTTAATAGCACATGTGCCTGAGAGTGCAAGCCTGTTTGCAACCAGACCTTTCTTGATCTTTTGGGCAGGTTTGAATACAGTAGTTCCACTCTGGTGTACATCGACTAAAAGTCTGAGGCCCAGTTAAAGAGGGGCTTTCGGTTCCCTTGCAAACAAATAGTGGTATGGTTTGTTTAAGGTGTGAATGTGCCTGACTTTAGGATAGCACTTCTTCTTATACTTCAGCCTCCACATCAAAGTTCCTGAAATCAAAGAAGGTCAAAGTGCTCCAGGATTGGCCAGCCCAGTCACCAGACTAAAACAATATTAAGCATATTTGGGGTAAAATGACGGAGGAGAGACTAATGATGAATTTAAAGAATCTTGATTAACTTTGGGAGTCCTGCAAGAACTATTTCTTTGCCATTCCAGATAACTATATGAGCGATCGCAGAGGGCGGCATCTTGCTGGGGGTGGGATGGGGAGATGGTGCAAAAAAAAAAGGGCACCAGTAAAAGCTTTTAGATAAGATTAACATTTTGCAAGTGTATTAATTTAGAGTGGTTATCCCAGAATAAAGACTTTAGGGGCCATTCGCATTTGGTGTCATTTGCACACGCAAGTTTGTTATTCTCTATGTGCAACCGAAACAACGCTGGTAAAAACAAATTGATGCATGAGCGCAGAATACCATTTCTGCGTGCCTCACACGCACTGCTCCTGATCCCGGTTGTTTGCATGCACGCTGATATGCGTCGACATGCAGAAGACAAAACTAAAGTTTATACCATATGATGATGATGTTACTTTGACTAATCATGGCTATGAAGCAGAAAAGAGGAATAGTGAGTCAGGGAGGTAACTAAGACTTCAGAACATTAAAAGGCACGTCTCGTCTTCCATTTCAGGCTCAGGCGCACTTTGCACTCATTCTACAAGTGTACCACGCCAAAGCTCAAGTGAACCGCACTCTGGCACACCTCTTCCAACCAGGCCAGGGCCAGCTACGAGTCGAACTAAGACAACAGATAATTCTATAAAACATATATATATATATATATTTTTTTGTATTCTATAGAACTGTCATAATTAATATTCATGCAAAAGTCTTAGAATAGGACTCCAGTTGTGTCTTTACATTGTTTTTCTGTTACATTTAGGATTGATTTCTGTTATTCATTAAGAATAAGAATTGAAAATGTAAATTGGGGGGATTTCGCCCAGGGTGCCATTTGAACTAGAACCGCTACTGGCAACAAGACTTTTGTTAGATAGATAGATAAATAGATAGATGGATGGATGGATGGATGGATGGATGGATGGATGGATGGATAGACAGACATATAGATAAAAAAGTGTGTAAAACACAGAGCAATTTTCAGACCAAACCTACAAAATCTTATATGATGTTCACACACTATGTATCATTGTCCAATGGCTGATACAGCTTTTAGTCATTTATCAAATGCTATCTGACCCACCGTTACTTACAAGATACTGCCCTGTACAGTTCACTTCCTGCTCTAATTCTGTGGTCAATGACCCAGTGATGATACAGGAGTACAGTCATTTTCCTCTACATGAATCACCAGTCTGGGATTTGAACCAATCATGTTCATTAGAGGGCCAACTCTTACTTGCTCCTGCTTGTCAAGAGTCTACCGTCAACAAAACACAAAATTAATCTTTTCTTTTAGCTTGGTTTGTCTTTGGTTAAAAAAAAAAAAAAATACATACCACATATTCTCTTGAGCTCCTGTGATATTTTGAGAACTCTCTCCCTTTCGCTCGCTCTTTCTCCCGCCACTGCAGTCCCTATTATTGATTACCTGTTCAGGAGTACATCCAAACTTGGCTTCAGAGATGGAGCAGATATTGCAAAGAAACTCAAAAAGAACACTTTAGTAAAAATAAAAGAGGAAGGATTTAGGACATATTATATCTTCCACAAAACGGGTTCTCTCAGGTTATTAAAGGATTCAAGCGTGGGTGTGTTTGATCCATTTTATTTTTATTTTTTGGAGGGAAGTTCCCTGGTTTTTAACCTCAAATCCACATTTATAGTAAGAGTGACTCATACATTTACAGACTGACATTCAGCGTGATGAAGCTGTTTTGCTCATTCAGGTTCAGTCTGCTTGTATACGAGTGTGTCAGTCTTAACATTGAACAGATGGAGTCAGCAAAGACAGAAACTCCACCCTCGTGTCTTACCGCACGCCTCCTGCAGACGGGTCTATACATGAGCCATTGTTTCTCAGGGTAAAGCTGTCAGATCCTTGAGGTAAATCATAGGTTATCTGTTATCACAAAGACAGAGTGCTGCCACAGAACTATTAAAGCTGTATGTGTGTGCCGTGCTTAGCAATGACCTTCAGCACTGTGTTTTGGATCAACCTACTGGACATAATCCAGCTTTTAAAGTAATATTCCAGGTTTAATACAAGTTAAGCTTTATCGACAACATTTATGGCATAATGTAGATTGTGAAAATAATAAAAAAGGCTAAACAAAAGTCAAAGGTGCAGTAAGGTACTTAGGTGAAACTAAGGGTTACATAGTAGCCTTTTCTGCCGTCTTTGGGTCCTTTTCACACCACACTGATGGCTTTGGTTCGAACCAGGTGAAAGGAACCAAAGTACAGTCACCTGACAAAATCCACATGCCTCGTTGGCCATATGTTGTTGAACGTATTTCCTATAGTGCTTTTTGATTAGTCAGAATTAACGTGTGGGAAAATGGAACTCCTGCAAGTAAACAAACTGGCTGACACAAAATGTCACTTTTTACTATGAAGGGACGACTGCGCTGACCGACTATATCCCTGCTCATAGTATTCTATGTAGTTTGTATACACCACTTAAGACAAACTATGCATTTCGAGAATTAAGCGCAGCTGCGGCTGGGAAACAATGTTTTATTGTATCGCAAATAGCGAAGGTGCATTGCAGGAGGAGGCTTAAATTATTTTAGCTAAACTGGGACATGGTCATCTTGAGGAAATATTACCAACAATTCATCAGGTAATGTTTTTCCCTCTCTCTCTTTGTTTAAAATTGTTGGTAAAGCGCTGTCAACAAATATTGTTCCTCTCCATTCCATAATGCACAGCGCATCGGCCTACGGCAACTGGGTTTGTCCAAAAAGACACAGTACTGTTGTAGGTCTGTTGTAGTGCGTATTATGTTCTCACAACAAGCTAACTGCGCCAGTGTTCATTTAAAAGCGTACCGAGACCACCTCTTCAAGGAGGTCTCAGTACGTTTTTTTGGTCTGGTTTTTATTGCGCACTGAAATATAATTGCTACACTCACACCCGCCCAAACAAATAGCACCAAGAGTAAAAACGAACTCTAGTGCGATTCAACCAAACTAAATAAGGCAGGTGTGAGAGCACCCTAAATGGCCCGGGCCACATTTTGTGGAGTCTGTGTTTTCTGTAAATTGGTTCATACCACAATGTGTTTTTTAAGTTATTTAAATCATCCATTTAATATTTAACCCTGCAAGTACACAATATCATGAGACATTAATATTAGGTTAGATTTAGGCTATGACGTCAGGGGACCAAAATTCAATGTCTAGCCTACACTGTAACAAAAATACGTAATTTTATGTATTTCTGTAATCAAATAACAGACATTTATCGTAGAACAACTAACGTTAAATTATAGAAATGTCCTTAAATTAAAATTTAGGTATTTTTGTAATTTATGACTTGTTATTTTACGGTAAATTTCTGTAATTAAACAACCAGTATTTAACATTTTTGTTTTGGCACCCCAGCTGCCGGTAAAAAACTGTAAAACTTCAGATTTTTTTACAGTGTACTTCTAAGGACAATGTTATTTTGACGTCCAATAACAATGTCAAATGACGTTGATATTTGGTGGATTTTAGGTTGTGTTGGAAAATGACCCAAATTCAATGTCTGATAGATGTCATAGTAGTAACGTCAACACAACGTCAAGGTGTAACATGATTAGATGTTGATATTTGGTTGATTTTAGGTTGCATATTGGACACTGACATTGGCCTGATGTTGGGTTTTGATGTCAACCTGATTTCCAAACAAAATCCAACATCCCCACAAAGTTGGGGTACGTTGGGGTACAACATCAGTATGATGTCATGTTGACGTCCTGTGCCTGTAGGGAATTTTTTTAATGGATCTAAAACTTGAACCTAAACCACAAAATGCGGATATTCCTGTCTCTTGACGTGCTCACTGTGCTGGCCTAAATTGTGCTATACTTGAGTGGTTCAAAACTTATTTTGTCAAACAGATCTTTTTCAGTATGTATTGATGGATGTATACAGTATCATCAAACGTGTGCTTCACTTGTGGGGTTCCCCAGGGGTCTATTCCTGCCCCTATTTTTTTCTATGTTTAAATTGAGCTCAATATTTAGGAAGTATGGTCTATCTCATCACTTTTATGCTGATGACAAACAAATCAATGTTCCTCTCGAGCAAAATGAGAGTGCCGGGATATGTGTATTGTCTGCCTGTTTGTCAGAGGTTAAGGCTTGGATGACAAATAATTTTTTAAATCTAAATGAGAAGAAGACTGATTTTGGACCTTTAGCTAGATTGGAAAGCTGAATCAAATGTTGGACAATTTATCCGACTGCATTAAACCATCTGTGAGAAATCTAAGTTATATCCTGGATTCTGCCCTACTATTTGACAAACAGGTAAATGCTATAGTTAGGTCTTGTTTTTCCAGCTGTGGTTATTAGCCAAAGTGAAAGGTTTTTTAACTTGTGCAGAATTCTAGAGATTAATTCATGCTTTTATAGCATCACGCTTGCACTACTGTAACTCAATTTATGTGGGTATTGGCCAATTCTATGCAGCCGCTAGGCTTCTTTCTAGCACCCGGAAGTTTGAATACATTAGTCCTATCCATGTGCTCCCTATGGCATATGTTTTAGAATTGAGTTTACAATTTTAATGTATGTTTTTAAGGTATTAAATGGCCAGGCTCAAACTTATCTCTCTAATTATATCACTGTTAAAATATCTGGCAGATGTTTAAGGTCATTAGACCAGAAAATGCTAGTAGTTCCCAGATCCAAAGAGAAGAAAAAAGGAGACCGAGCTTTTTTCTGTAGTGGGTCCTAAAATGTGAAATGGGCTACCTATGTCCATTAGAACAATTTCCAAGCAGAATTGACCACCAACTTATCCAGCATTGAGAAACACTGATGCACTCTCTTACACACGCATACACTACAGACAATTTAGCTTGCCCAATTCACCTATACCACATGTCTTTGGACTTGTGGGGGAAACCGAAGCCCCTGAAAGAAACCTAAACAAACATGGGGAGAACATGCAAACTCCACACAGAAATGCCAACTGACCCAGCCAAATTTTTAAGTTCGAGGCTCGAACCAGCAACCTTCTTGCTGTGAGGTGACTGAACTACCCACTGCGGCACCCTTTCACTGTAGTTAACACTTAAATATGACCTTAATTGGCATACAACACCAAATGTCAAGAATGTTCATATTTGGCTTATGAATGTTATAAGTGAGTGAAAAGATTTCGGATGTCAACTACAATGCAGCAAAACATATCTTGCTTTATCTTGTTTTGATGCACTTGCTTGCTTTCTGTTGGGTCAACAGGCATATTAGTTTACACTATAAGCAATCTGACTGTTACATTGTTGACACCTTCTGAGATGTTTCAGAATGTTTTAGACCTTGTTTACACCCGCATTTAGTTTTTTCCAAAGTGCACATACCCCAGAGGTTTGGAGGTGTACCCGACTGGGATTTCTACCAAAAGCCTAGAATAAAAAACCTTTACTTTAATTGGGTTCAGAATTCCGATACCTAAATTATATATACAAAATAAATGCCTTTAGATAGTCTTTAATAATAGTTTTTTTTAAAAAAGAAAACAAAATAAAATAAAATTAAATTTAAATGAAACAAAACAAAACAAAAAATAAAATAAATTACATTAAATTAAAATGTAATTAGAATAAATTAAATTAAAACAAAACAAAACAAAAAAACAATAAAACAAACAAACATTAAAATAAAATAAAATTAAAGAAAAATGAAAACAAAACAAAATAAAATAAAAACAAAACAATGTAAATAAATTAAAATAAAATACAATTTAAATAAAACAGAATAAAATAAAATTAAAACAAAACAAAACATTTTTTATTAAATCAAATGTAATCAAAACAAAATAAAACAAAAATTAAATTAAATTAAATTAAATTAAATTAAATTAAATTAAATTAAATTAAATTAAAATAAAATAAAACAAAGCAAAATTAAAATAAAACAAAATAGAATTTCAATTAAATTAAACTAAATTAAAACAAAAAAAAAACAAAAGAACATTTAAATAAAATAAAATACATTTCATATTACATTAAACATTAAATTAAAATAAGATAAAAAAAGAAAATGGAGAAGCCAAAGTTATTTCTGTACAAGTGCCACTATGCCAAAAATGTTGCCAAATCTTCACAATATTACAAATATAAATAAATAAAATATAAAGCGCAAAATAATATAATATGCTAATATAAAGTGTCTTATTCTTTCTTTCCTATTTACAAAATAGAATGGTCGTCAATGATTTATTGTTTAATAATAAAATAAAATAAAATAAAAGGGAAAGGCAAAATTATCAGTGCCACTATGCTAAAATGTTGTTGCTAAATCAAAAGACACTACTAACCGCAGATATTTCTCACTTTTTTTTCTCTTAGTTTGAGTCACAGCCAGTCTGGCATTGCTCATATCCTTCTTTAAAACCCAGTGAGAGTTGCTCAATACACATGTACGGGCGGTCCGGACTGAGTGCTTCTGTCTTTTCTCTCTAGAGTCCAGTCTAATCCCCTCTGCTCTGTCTACGGTGTGTTGTCAGGCCTGCTAATAAGGAGAGAGCTGCGGCTCTGCGAGGCCAGTGTGATTGCAGTAGCTGAGCCTGTCCACCGCAGATGCAGGCATTAACATGCGTTCTTAAAGCTGGAGGATAGTGTTTCTACATTAGCTTAAAGCCCTCCGGAACGCCAGCTCTGTTTGTTTGGAGTAACGGGGCCCGGCAGAGCACAGGGCCAAAAAGGGGAATTATCCTGCAAACAGAGAAAGGTCATAATCACACACTCACACACACACACATGTAGCGCAGTAGGATTCATGCGCCATTATGAAGCTCTAGCCCATACAAATGCTGGGTTCCACACAACCGATTTGTGTTGGGACAACATGAAGGAATTAAAGGTGCTGTATGTATATAAGTTTTTGAATCTTTTAAAGCATAAAAATACCATGATATGTTTGCAGATATTTGAGAAGCATGCTAAGTAAACAGTTTTGTTTATCTGAAAAACAATGCTAAAGTCAGAAATTCTGCTTTGAAAATGAGCATTACGTGACAGAACGTCTGTCTTTGTTTTGGTCTTTTTAACCTGCCCAATGGCACTTTAGCTAAGTATATTACAGCACCCTGGGATGCCTTCATGGAAATCAGCGTATTTGATTTATTCAGTCAGGAAGACTTTCAAAGCATGTGCCCATGATTGGAAATGCAACCTCCAGTGGATAGTAACAGCCCTGAAATGTGATGCAGATTCAAAGTTCCACAAGAGGTGTTGATTAACTAGAAAATGATATAAACATAACAAAAGTAAACATTAGCTGAGCAGGTTACTTTGTAATCCTGTGTCATAACTTGATGAGATTTGATACAGCCATTCAGAAGCACAGAATAGTGCACTCACTGCGCTTCAGCAAAAGTTTACAATCTAATAAATTCATATTAAACATCTTTAACATTATTATATACATGCTGATTCACTGAACTGTGCTTGCACCGAGACACAGTTCTAAAGTTCAATTTCAAAGGGGTTATTTTATATTGAAGATCTGAGGTAAACTGTCTGCTGCTGCTTTCAGTAGTATGGCAATAAATGTCTAGTAAAATGGCATTCAAACTCACATTATTAGCATTTAACATTGAATAAAGGACGAGGTGTACCTGAGGGGATTATAGTTCATCCTGTTGTTCACCTGTGATAAATAGAAGCCATTTCTAAAATAGACATTTTAGGTGTTGGTAAAGGACAAAAACTCTTTTTAGTAAACTGTTTAAAAAAATCCATAATTTTACAGTTTATTTCCGGCAGCTGGGGTGCTGCAAAATAAATAAATAAATAAATAAATAAAATAAAATAACGGCCGTTAAATTACAGAAATTTACTGCAAAATAACAGAGGTTGAATTAGAGAAATGTATCAGAAATTTTAATTTAATTAAATTAAAATGTAAGTAAATTTCTGTAAATTAATGTCCGTTATTACAGGCAGCCTAGCAAACAACTAACATTACGGGGCACAGGGTAGTTCTGCTTCTCTTTTTGGCTTTGTGGTCGTTCATCAAGACAACGACAAGGTTTGTTTAAGCTTGGGTTGACCATGGTTCGTTATTATATGTATATACTATTACGGTGTAATGTCCCTGCTGTGTTTTTAAAAATGCCGGTTCATTTGTTTTCATTCTCCTGGCTTGTTGCATGAGTAAGTAATGTATCTTTGTAAGCCAATAGCGTTCAGCTGCGTGTCTTGCTCTGCCTTTTGGTACCCTTTTGTTGTGCTAAGTACTTTTCAGAAAAAACTACCCAAAAAATGTTAAGGTACGGCTTGCTTTTAGGTACCTTTTGACAGTGGAAACGGCCATTAAAGCGCACCAAACTGAACAGTACTGTACCACTCAGTGGAAACAGGCCAAAAATGTGTTTTAATCCAGAGGTGCAATATCTATTAAATCACTAGGTGTCAAATTTACATATTGCACCTTTAAGTCAGCTTATTAGTTTTTACAATTTTAAGTGGATTGAACATAAAACAATTAAGTTGCCCCCCAAAGTTCATTTTAATTATATAGTTTGAACAACGAGCAAATGTTTTTAGTGTAGAGTAATAATTGCTGGTTAAATATACATAGTGATGTTATTTCAATTCACACCAAGTCATTGAAAGGGAACTAGTACTCGACACTCTAAAAAATATTTAGGCCTAACAAATACGATTTTTATTTTCTGATTGCGTATAAATTTTCCATTCATTTGGATTACATACGTTTAGCATAATTGAACTAATAAACTTTGTGATTAATATATATGCTAGTTAAACATAAATGAAACAAATAAGAACAAGATTAGTCAAATAATTTTTTATTATAGATTATAGATTATATATATATATATATATATATATATATATATATATATATATATATATATATATATATTTATATATATATATATATATATATTATTATTATTATTATTATTATTATTATTATTATTATAAGTCTTTTATTTTCTTCATGTTAATTAAAATAACTATGGATTTAATCTATTATGTGGAGTATGGAGCTGCATCAATTTTACCCCTGAATTTTAAAGGGCACCTATGGTGAAAAATCTACTTTTCAAGCTGTTTGGAAAGACATGTGTGTAAGTATAGTGTATAGACTGTCATATTGGGGTGATAGACACACACACGGTCCTTTTTTTTTCAATGTAACAACATAAAAACCAATTGGAGCGGTTTACAGAGCGACCGCAACTTGATGTAGGATGCGGTCCCCCTGCCCACCAATATTGATTGACAGGCACAACACCATATCCTTAGTTTGTCGTTTCACGTCTGCCATTTTCAGCATGTGAGTCAAAGCGATATCAAGAAAGGAACACCCTTGCTCTATTTTTAGATGTAAGGCTCATTGGGCTCAACACAAGATCAATTTTCTCCACATTATCGCTTTAATCAGAATTATTGTTTGTACCTTTTAGTAGGTTTGCAAACATGTGTACTTTTCATTGCATCTACCTTAAACTTCAGCCGGTCGCATCACTGAAGCTCCCTGTGATCTTAACTATGTGCAGCTGCCTCATGTGCGCGTCTCTCCATTGGAAATAAAATGACTTGTCTGCAGGTCGCACATCAGAAGCGCCTCTTTACGCGGCACGGCGCCATGCATTTCGTAGTTCTGGGCGTGGGTTTCTGTCGGGGTTCACGCAGCGGCCCTCGGGTCAGCGGCTGGGCACCACGGGCGGTCTTACATGTATGGCTGAATGCTTATCCTCTCATGTAGCTTAGCTTCTCTCTCTGTCTGCCTGTCTGTTGCTAACACATAGCGTGGGAGCTCTTGGCTCCGCCCCCTTGTTACAATGGGCAAGAAGTTGAAACTAATTTCCATGTGAAGCAACACACCCCTAAAACAGCGAGCTGTGTACACGGCCACAACATGACACTTTTTAACACATTATAATAAAAACATCTGAACTGTGTGTTGAACTGAACCTAAACTGGCACACTAAGAAGAACCATAATATTAATATTAAATCATAAAAAAGTGGTAAACTATGTGGCCTTTAAGTAAACCAATCTCATAGAATTCACAAATTGGATCAGGCTTTTTCTACAGCTAAATATATTCATAGCATATTCATATTTTGTAACTGACTAAATCTAATAGCTTTTGATTGATTGTAAGGAATCTGACAACATACAGTTGAAGTCAGAATTATTAGCCCCCTTGTATTATTAGCCCCCCTGTTTATTTTTTCCCCAATTTCTGTTTAATGGAGAAAATATTTTTCCAACACATTTCTAAACATAATACTTTAAATAACTCATTTCCAATAACTGATTTACTTTATCTTTACATTGATTACAGTAAATAACATTTTACTGAATATTTTTAGGACACTCCTATACAGCTTAAATTGACATTTAAAGGCTTAACTGGGTTAAGTTAACTAGGCAGGTTAGGGTAATTCGGCAAGTTAAGTGTATAGTAATGGTTTGTTCCGTAGAACAACAAAAAATAAAGCTTAAAGGGGCTAATAATTTTGACCTTAAAATGACTTTTAAAAAATTAAAAACTGCTTTTATTCTAGCCAAAATAAAACAAAAAAGACTTTCTCCAGAAGAAAAAATATTATCAGACATACTGTGAAAATTTCCTTGCTCTGTTAAACATCATTTGGGAAATACTTAAAAAAAATAAATAAATAAATAAATCAAAGGGGGCTAATAATTCGGACTTTAACTGTGCATTTAAAAAAAAAAAGAAAAAGAAAAATGGACAATTGAATAAAAATAATAACAGTTAAGGATACACTTTATCATGATTCATTTCTTGAGAGTACATTAGAGCAAAAGTTGAAGAGTTCATGGATTTATGCACACAAAGCAGTTGCATAAATGTTTTAATTTTCGAGCCCACCTTTTATCTATTAATGTTTCATTGCCCTACTGTATATATGAGGTCAAGCTGAAAGAGCCTGTATTTTTAGCAGTCTGTTGGCCTTATGTAACATCACTTATATAATGTTAAGGTTTAATAACCAGTTTTTTTTTTAATAGGCTGGTGAGTGTGAGCATTTTTAAGCTTTTTATTTCTGGTGTTTGGTAATCACCATGTTGTGATGGGTGTAGCTTAATAGTTCTGCAGAGTTCAATAACAAGTAAAGGTGACCTAGGGACAAAAGAGATATGAGGAAAAAAAACACACAAAAAAAAACTAGGTCTGGCTAAGTTTGACAAACATTAATGGTATTGCAAAGCTAAATATTTTGCGTGTGTTAACTTGTGTTAACTATTGCGATATCATTCATTCATCATTTTCCCTCTTGTTAGTCCCTTTATTTATCCGGGGTTGTCACAGCGGAATGAACCGCCAACTTATCCAGCATATGTTTTACGCAGCGAATGCCCTTCCAGCCACAACCCAGTACTGGGAAACACCCATACACTGTCACATTCACACTCATACACTATGGCCAATTTAGTTTATTCAATTCACCAATAGCGTATGTCTTTGGACTGTGGAGGAAACCAGAGCATCTGGAGGAAACCCACGCCAACAAAGGGAGAACATGCAAACCTAAAAAATTTGACCCAGGCTCGAACCAGCAACATTCTTGCTGTGAGGCGACAGTGCTAACCAATGACTCACCATGTCGCCTCCTTTAAATTAGTTATAGCAAAGTGCCTTTAAGGAAAGTAATTTTACTTGGCAGCTATCTTTGAAACGCCTCTAAGACAGTATGCTCTGGGATTCTGTCTGAATGGGGAACCATCAAAATCTCCAAAACATTGCATATTTGGAATCACCAAAAAATAAATAAATAAATAAATAAATAAAAAATACAAATAAAGCAACAGCTGTCTCCTGGTTGCCCAAGCTAATGCACACATGCACTTGAAAGAAACGAGATCACAACACCAACCTTATTTATGGCCATTCTACACATTATCATCGTCTGGATAATACTTTGTCAGATCACGCTGTTCTTCTGAAGTAAATCACAACTTGGTCTTGATGCTGAATATCCCTGAAAAATGACAGCGACTCTTAGGCTGCATTTACACTGCACATCTTGATGGTCAATCCCGATTTTGTGACTGTATCCGATTTTATTGATTACCTGCTTACATCATCTTTTAAAAGTGACTCGTATCCGATCATCTGCATTTACACAGCACACGGCAAAGGCGCAATGACCAGGAAAAAAAAAAAAAGAGCGGGCGCTGACTAACAGCTGATAAAGAGTGCTCTTTTCTCTATTCCTGTATGTAATCTGTTTGCAGCTTTTGACAAGCTGTTCTACTATAGTTTATGACAGAAGGGTTCTCATTTGTCCATCTTCTTTTGATATATAGGCTTTTTTAAACCTTTAGGCATCTTAATGTAATGTCCATGGTGTGATTTATGCACGTGATGAAGCTATGCAATAGTTTTATATAAGTTTATATTAGTTACGTGGCAGACATTGCGACTGTACCTCACAGGTTACAGATTGCAAAATTAAAAAACAAAAAAAAACAAACAAACTAGTTTTCACTTGCCCTTAGTTCATTTAAAAGAGATGTCAAGCCTTATGTGGATAAATATCTTATGTCTGTAAAGCAAGTATTCAATAAGCTTCCAGTGCGTTTTGTTGGAATATCTAATTAATTCCATGCGTGATCAATAAAAAAGGTCAGGAGAGGTTTTCTTCAATGTCAAACATCTTAGTAATTTATTGGATATAAATGAATAATTCGATTCAAAGAATTCTGGTATGCTCAATGCAATGCAAGAGTTACAATCAGGAGGTGCACAACAACTTTCAGTTCCTCATTCACACTTTTATATGTAATTGATATTAACAGGTGGAGTTAAGTGGAATTCGTCACGTCAATCATTCTTCAGTCCTCCACTGGCCGCACCCATACACACTTCCTCTTTTTCTACTTATTCTCTGCACAATGTCAAAAAAACAAGACTTCTCAACTGCAAATTCTGTGCTCAGAGGAGGTTTCACTGCAGAGCTCAAGTTAATTTTTGACAACCTGGCCTTTGCAATTCCATCAGCTTCATCTATTTCTGCAAAAATGCTTCATTAGTATGCAAAACATATCACACTCGAGAAGTTTGGTTAATATATATAACCTTATACAAATACAATTGTTAAATAAAAAGAAAAAGACAAAAAAAAAGAAATTCCTTTTTTCCACAATAGTTTTTTGCCAACCATCATAAAAACACCACAAGCTTTCCCCTGGAGAATTCTCAGTCTATAGTAATCAATGATTGGCTCCTGTACTAGTAGGTGGGGCTTCATTTGCCATATTGATCATTACACTTTTTTTCCCATTCAAAACTATAGGGACATGTGTATTCTATAGTCTTTGACCCTGGTACGCCGGTGTCATCTAGCTGCTGTTGTGTGTACAGCTGTTGCTAGGTGACAGCCACGAAAGCAAAGATGCCAAATTGGAAAGACGTACGCACATCACGGTCATTCTGCTTTTACTGAATCTTTTATTTTTGGTTTACAGGGAGAGACTTGCGTCTATCTGCTGCAAAAAAAAAAATTATTAAAATTGTTCAGAACATAATGCGATGCCTACAGAAGTCATTTTTGGAGGAGACAAGTAGACATTATCACTGTGTTTCCACTGGGTTAGACCTGCTTGTTGCCTAGCGTTTGGTGAGTCACAGGTATGCACATACGAATGAACTTTATAAAACTAAAGTTTGTTGTACAGTTGCTGTTTCACTTCTGCTTTCTATTATTTCAAAAGTGAACCGGACCAAAGTTCAAGTGAAACGTACTCCAGACCACCTCTCTCAGGTGGACTCAAGTATGAGAGCTCAGAAGATATCGTTTACAATAGCTAAACGTACCCCTCTGATCCAGGTGCAAACCAAATGTGCTAGTGTAAATGCACCCTTAGACACAACACAACACAATAACACACAACACAAAAACGCACAACACGGTAACACACAATACATAACATAGTAACACAATTACACAAAATACCAAACAATTCTTTATATTTTACAGTGATTTCTTGCTAGCAAGTGTCTTTTAAGAAGAATATAACTAAAGGAAATATGTTGTGTGTGTATTTTATGGAATACCTGACACAAATAAATGCCAGGATTTTATTTAGCCCTTTCACAATGCATTGCTCCAGTGGGAATACCTATAAATTGGAATACTGTAGGTCACTGAAGATGAAAAGTTACTGTTGAAAGATCACATATTTGCACCTGACACAACGTGGTGCTTTACATCAGCAACAGCAGCAAATTCTCATCGTCTCCAAACCCATAAAGGATCTGTTTTAAACATAATCCAAGCTTGTTAAGTCTGAAGCAAACACTAATTGATTACCTGGAGACAGACGTGCTGCTTGACTACTTTTATAACGGTGAAGCTTCACTGAACTTAAGCCATGAGAAAAATCTGTCACACATTAATTCACTTCCCTGGCGGCAGTTATCTGAAGCTGTTATTACTTTGAGTGTTTCTATGAATTTATTTGTTAGAGAGAGGAAAAAAGCGTTTTGTCTGTGTGTGAGGTGGATGTAATTTGGCAATAGTTATTATACTGCCAGTTATAAAAATGCATGGTTACTGAGAAATGTTGGGAACAATTATAGGCCACAACTGATGAAAACATATAATTTTATATTTAAGAATGAATTATTATTGACTTAACATGGTTTCAAAATTCAATAAAAAAGGTTAAAAAAATGGCAGCAGGACAATGCATGATTTACAGTGCATGTACTGTATATAGCCTACAAATTAATACAGCTAATACAGCTAATAGCTAATACAATAATATAGCTAATACAATAATACAGTTTATTATTTAGCATTAATAACCTCACTGTAATCCTCACATGGTTAATTATCTTTTATTTCTCCAATGAATGAATTATTAACGAAATCAAAGTGTTGACAGTGCATTTGTTTTGCACTAAAATTAGTTATTGGTGATGGTGCATTACTTTTGCAATGTGTTATGATGAGCTTTCGAACAGCTGTATATATAAATATATATATATATATATATATATATATTTATATATACATATATTTATATATATATATACATATATTTATATATATATATATATATATATATATATATATATATATATATATATATATATATATATATATATTTATACACTGAAGAGTGTATATATTTCTTGAAAATAAATAGCAAATTGTGGGATGTTGCAAAACATTGGCTTAATTAATGATGTCACCAGCAACTAGTCATCATTTGATAGAATATATATATAAATATATATATATATATATATATATATATATATATATATATATATATATATATATATATATATATATATATACTAGTTGCTGAAAAGAAAATTAATGAAAATGTATGAAAATTAATATATATGTATATTCATTAATTTTCTTTTCAGCTTAGTCCCTTTATTAATCCAGGGTCGCCATAGCGGAATGAACCACCAGCATTTGTTTTTACACAGCGGATGCCCTTTCAGCTGCAACCCATCTCTGGGAAACATCCATACACACTCATTCACACACACATTACGGACAATTTAGCCTACCTAATTCACTTGTACCGCATGTCTTTGGACTGTGGGGGAAACCGGAGCAACCGGAGAAAACCCACGCGAACGCAGGAAGAACATGCAAACTCTACACAGAAAGGCCCACTGACCCAACTACTGCACAACTGCGTCGCCCTATATATATATATATATATATATATATATATATATATATATATATATATATATATATATATATATATATATATATATATATATATATATATATATATATATATTGTGGTCTATAGATTGTGGCCTATAGATAAAGTAGTATATAGACAGACAGACAGACAGACAGACAGACAGACAGACAGAAAGACATACAGACAGACAGACAGACAGACAGACAGACAGACAGACAGACAGACAGACAGACAGACAGACAGATAGATAGATAGATAGATAGATAGATAGATAGATAGATAGATAGATAGATAGATAGATAGATAGATAGATAGATAGATAGATGATAGTTGAAGTCAGAAATATTAGCCTCCCTTTAAATTGTTATTCTTTAAAAATGTTTCCCAAATGATGCTTAACAAAGCCATGAAATATTCACAGTATGTCTGATAATATTTTTTCTTCTATAGAGAGTCTTTTTTGTTTTATTTCGGCTAGAATAAAAGCAGTTTTAAATTTTTTAAAACCATTTTAGGGTCAAAATTATAAGCCCCTCTAAGCTTTATATTTTTTGCGATAGTCTACAGAACAAACCATCATTATACAATAACTTGCCTCATTACCCTAACCTGCCTAGTTAACATTATTAACCTAGTTAAGCCTTTAAATGTCACTTTAAGCTGTATAGAAGTATCTTAAAGTAATCTACTAAGAGGACATTATATAATCCATATAATAGTAAATGGGAACTAGAAATGTGATCATTTAAAATCCTTTTAGTATATATATATATATATATATATATATATATATATATATATATATATATATATATATATATATATATATATATATATATATATATATATATATACTAAAATGATTTTTTAAATGATCTATTTTAATGGTACTAAACTACTTTATTTACGTTGTGTTAGATTTTTTCATTGCATATTTATCTGTAAATATTAAATAACATTATTTGTAAAAGTACACATTACCCTCTGTAAATACAGAATTTAGTTTTTTTAAAAAGAGAAAAATTACGTAATACCAAAATGGTAGAATTTTAAAATACAGAACATGAAAAAAAGAACAAAAAATTTAACTTTGTAAAAGAAAATACACAATTAGCTGTAAATTAGTTTTTAAGCAAGGTAATTGTCATTAAAATGATAAAATATCTTGATGGCCCGAATATTTAAAATGCATTTTATTCCTTTGAATGACCTGAACATTCCTTGTGAGATTTACCTTTTTGTTTATATGTACTTAATATGAGCTGTTGAGTTTAAAGAAAATGTTTGCACAATGTTTATAAAACCTTTTCAGGTACAGACAGAAAAAAAAAATCAGTAGATGATTTCTTTTTCTTTTTTAATGATTTTTTCAACAACCGATATTAGATATCAAAGGAAAGTGAATAGATCTTTTCATCTGGTCCCGCTTGAACAACGGGTTTCTTTGATGAAGAGCCCGTCTGGTCACTCCTATCGGAATAAACATTACAGCAGTCACAGAGACTTTACCGAGCAGACATATTGTGCTCCTATCTGAACAAAGAAGGCCCTTTATTTCTCCCTCCCTCTCTTTCTGTGGTAAATAAGATCTGGCACCTGTGTCAGTATTGATCATTCAGTCATAACTCAATTTGATAGATGAATGATGATTAATGTTGGGCTGGGGGACACTGGCCAGACTGTCTAATATATAATGGTAAATATTTACAGTGAGTGCTGTATTATTTTGGCTCACGAATCTTAAAAATGTTCACCCTGGAGCATTCAGAGAGAAAGCGAGAGAGAGGGAGAGAAAGGAGAGCAGATTTTGGCCGCAGGAACAATTTGAAAAATGGAGGGGGGAGTGTATTATAAATCTTATCAGCTTGGCTCATGAATATTAATCAGATGACGTAATATTTTCTAGCGCTAAATGCTTTTCGCTTACCAGTTTTCTGAAAGACTACAGCAATGGCTTGCTTGTTCAGTCAGAGGTGCGTAAAAGACTATCAGTTTTTTTGGTGGCCATTTTGGGGATTAAATTACAGAGTGAAAACACATAAAGCTCTTGTTTAGCTGTTTATATACTTCAAATGTGTCAACAAATGTGTCATATGTTCAAAAACATGCTTTAAACATGCTTTAAAGGGGATCTATCATGCAAAAATCACTTTTATAATGCTTTTTTTCTTCACTTTTTTCACACCATACGCAAATCAATTGTGCTATTCGCGTGTAAATAGAAGCAGGAACACTTTGAGTTTACTCGCTTCATTCGTGCTTCAAATTCACTGCACAATAGACGTGGATTTGAGTCTTAGGCAAGGCTTCTGTCCTGAACAATACATTTGCTACAATATTTATTAATCTTTGTTAACGTTAGTTAATGAAAACACAGTTGCTCGTTGTTAACTCAGTACATTTATTAAGCCTAAAAAGCACAACTATGGATTTTAATAATGGATATGTAAATGTTGAACTATTATTTTTTTAAACTTGTCACCTAAAAATTACAAGGTTCCATCTGCCATTTTTGTCAAAATTAAGTTGACATATTCTTATAAAATTAAAACTTATTTAGGATGTGTTTTTTTTTTTATAATTGTTTACATTTTAAGACTTTTTATTTAAAAAAAAAAACAACTGTCATACACATACTGTTTGCTATGGAATGCAAAAACTTTGAACTCAAATATCTCAAAATCATTCAGAATGCATTTAGAGCCTTATAATTCAAAGGTGATGAACCATCATTAACTAACGCACCATTATTTTAAAGCATTACCAATTTAGCATTCAAACCATTTTAGCATGTGGTTGAAAAACAATTAATTTGACCTATTATTTGTGCAAAAATCTGCAAATTTAAATATTTGTCATTCTTTCCAGGCAAAAAAAAAAAAATGAAATAAAATCTACTCCTTTGACCTCCACACTGAACAATGCTAATGCCAGGTCGTTAGTTGGTGATTGGTGAAGTTTCCTTCATTTGACCAGTATCTGAACAGATTTTAGAACACTAGGCTTTCATACACATGCTGACTCTGTAAATGATTACAGGGGAAAAACTGGGGATTGTACACAAAACAACTGAGAACCACACACTACCTCGGCTTGCAGAAAACACGTGTATCGTTGCTAGAAGATGCATTACAAAGGAAAACAAGCAGGATCAAAATAAACCGTTTAATATCTTCTTACTGAGTACAAAAGCTTAGGCAGCTAACTTGCAGCATTTGCGTGTGTCGTCAAAAATGGACAAAATGGTTGGCCAAACAAATATACAAAGCTCACCACCAAAATGGAATTTACAGAAACATTTTCATTCATTCATTCATTCATTCATTCATTCATTCATTCATTCATTCATTCATTCATTCAAGTCCATGTTAAATCAACATTTACAATGCAATTTTTTCTAGTTCACATTAAAGTCTGACAATTCGCTTCAATGTTTCTGAGAAGCTTACCCTTAATGTTGGTTTCACATGATGCCCCCTACTCAATATTCTATTTCAGTTGGAGATACATCGACATAATGAAACAAAAGTCTCAGCAACTTCCGGTTCACACAGACTCTAAGCTCCACTTCCACACAATCAAGCACACACTATTGTGGGATATCATAAACAGCAAAGAATACACATATGCCACCTTCGAAATGTTTATCATATAAAGGTCTTTCATAAGACAACAGCTAACTTGACCATTGAATTCTGTTGTCTTCCTAGCATCATACGCTTTATGCAGAGGCAGCATTTTTCAGCTTTCAAAGTGGTCATAGTCTAAATCCAATTGTCAGTCCAGATAGTAGAGCTGCATTCACGGGCAGAAAAGATCTCATTGAGATGAACCCTTAGGACAGATCCTCAATGATGACCTAGATGAGCCCTCAGTAGAGTCCTCCGGCCAGCTTGAACACATCATGTCAAGACTGGGATCAACGGTTCAATCTAGAAGGTCACCCTTCATGCTGAGGACCAATGAGAGCTGGTCGTCTACCTAAACAGTAGCTTTACCTTCTTTGTTTGCTAAGGCCAGAAAAGAACTGGGGCCTGTTTCAGAAAGGAGGTTAAGTGAAAACTCAGAGTATTTTAACCCTGAAATGAGAGAAACTCTGGGTTTTCTGTTTCAAAATGGCAGGTTTGTTCAACTCAAGAAATCAGGGTAAGTCAAGCCTGTTTCTGAAAGAAAAGTAACTTTAACTCAGAGTCAGTTACTGTGGTAACTTACTCTGTGAATCTAACCTGGTCCGGAGCAGGTTTTATTCTCTAAACTCTGAGTTTCTGTCGGTCTCCTCCCCTTTTTTAAAGATGAAGCGTATTTCTCGCATTAGTCTTACATTTCCACACACCTATTTTGGAGCTCATTTTGGAGATGCCCATAAAAACGATTGATGGAAACGTCATGATTCACATAACTTTTGAAAATATGCATAATAAAACATTTGCATAACTGAGTAGGTTAAACTTTTATTTGATAAGAAAAGATGCGCATAAACTACGAAGTGCACTTAACAAATTACAGTATGTACATTAAAAAAAAGTTTGTTAGAGATGACGATGAAAATGTGTGTAAATGGACAAACCAGCTGACTGAGCACACAGTAGAACATCTTAAATGTTGTTTTAGTCATTCTAAAATGCCTTAACTGTTTCAGTATTAGTGTATATAATTAATTACCTTCGAGCGTCTGGAGCGTGTCAAGATCTCCGCATCTGGCTTCAAACGCCCCCACGTGTTCATTGTGTCTTCTGAGGCGCAAGTATTAAATAAAAAATCATTAACGCAGCTTTCTACCGCAGTAAATTCTGTTTTTACTGTTGATATTTGGCACAAGTTAATCAGGAAGTGACGATTGTGTTCTCTTTGACTCGTTGGGTAAAAACGCTGCTTTATTCGCATCTTTTAGGCATTATTCCAGTTTTGCACAATTTTATGTAAGCCTGTATTTTGATGGAAACATAGCTATTGCCTACACTTTTGTCACACACAGAACAAAGTCACGTACAAGGCTTGTCCTTTTTTCCATAAATATTTAGCTTAACCTTCGACATGTACTGTTACTAGATTAATGGGATTATTATTCTGTCTAAAAATTATTTTTAGCACAGGTTCTTAATGTTATATCAACCTCTATCACTTGATCAATAAAAAGACACACAAGTGCACTGTTAAATCTATTAAAACTGATAAACGTGTATAAAAGTTTAGAAAAAAAAGTATAAACGTCACACATTATATTACTTATTTTATTATACTTAAATGTTCAAATAATTTAAATAAAAAATTACGCATTAACTTGAGCAGCTGTTTTCCTAGGCTAACTGTCTCTGTTTCACTGATGGTTGCTTCTTTTTAAGTATATACACTCATATTTGATAAAACTTTGCATGAGCAGATCAAGTTCAGCTGGGGAAAGAAATGGTGATCTCTTTTTTTAAGATGTTGCCATGGTCACTCATAATATCTGCGCTCCATTGATAATGCCTTTTTATAGTCACGGTGTGCGCGCTTAACTCTGAGTTGGTCTACTCAAAGTTGATTGAACCAACTCAGATCAGCTGTTCTGAAACCGAAAACTCAGAGTTTTTAATCTCTCGGTAAAACAACTCAGAGTTCAAGTTTAAACTCCGAGTTGTTTGAACCTCCTTACTGAAACAGGCCCCAGGTCCACCAATGCTTTATTTATTTATTCTTTCCTCCTCCATTTCTTAAGTTCTTTGCCTCTGTCCTCTTTTAAACTGCTTAGTTCTCCTCTGGCTTACTCAGTTTATCTTAAATATAAATATTGTCAAACTTGCTGTGTTTCCATTCAAAGATGGAAATTAGATTAATGTGCAAAACTGGAATATTACATAAAATATTGGTGACTAGAGCACCATTTTCAATCAAAGAGACCAAAATCGTAACTTCCTGATAAACTGGTGCTAAAATCAAAAAGAAAAATAGAATTAGCTTTGGTAGAAACCAATGTGGGACTTTTTTTAAATAATAAATTACTTGCACCTCATAAGTTGAAGATGAAATGCAATAAACACGCAATGGATTTTGGAGGCGTGAGATGCTCTTTGGAAGGTAAGGGCTAAGGTTAAAGCTAACGAAAATGTATTTCAGAACAAGCAAAACAACATTTCATGTGTTGTAAATGTTGTCTGTCCACGGGTTTGGCCATTCATGTTGCCATTCATTTGGCCATCACAAGATCTGTTAAAACAAAATCACATTGTTTTGATGCCCAATGCTGGAATTTATTCGGCAAAGGTGTTTCCATAGTAGTTATTGATACCGACTGACATTCTTTGATGGAAAAAAATTGAATCAACCTGGATGATGGCACAATCATATTCATATTCCTGCAACATTGGCACTAGTATTGAACTGAATTGATTCAACATAAACCAACTAAAACTGAATAGCAATCCAACTGCTTATAGCTGAATTGAACTAGAACTGAACAAACACTAAATTCCTGAATCATCCCAGCAAGCTTTTTTATGCTTAAAAGAAGTCTAACAGACGTCTAAACATTATCACCTTGACTAAATCAATGCAAAATTTGCGCTGTCAGTACAATTCTAATAGACAATAGTTCAAAAATAAACTAATCATTAAATACACACAAATAAATGTCTACACATGTGAATTTGTCAGATAAGCAATCTGATGACTAGTCTCATTTCGGACTTGGATTTTTACTGAAAGGCCAAATTTATCCAAAACGTCTATGTTTAGACATCTAACTTAATAGGATGCTTTTAAAACAGAATCTGATTTATTTCCATAGTTGGCATTACTGATTCTACCATTTTCTTAAAGACCTTGTTAATGTTGACGTGAATATGCTTGATAATCTATATCGTATAAAGCTCCATAGAAATAAAGGGGGCTTGACTTGAAGCTTAAAAACATAGGGCCCTATCATACACCCGGTGCAGTGTGGCGCAAGGCGTGGCGCAATAGTCTTTTGGTAGTTTCAGCTTGGCGCAAGAGTCGTTTTGAGGCGTTGCGCTATGCTGTTTAAATAGCAAATGCATTAGCGCTCTTTTGTGCGCCCATAGGCGTTCTGGTCTAAAAAGGAAGGCGTTCTGAGGCACGTAGCTGGCGCGTTGATATTTTGAGAAACTATAATAGATTTTTTATTAGACCAAAACTAACCCGGTCTAAACTCCGGCGCAGAGTTGCGCCTCGCTTACGCACTGCTTAATACGCACAAGAGAGCAATAGGCAAATATCTTTACATATGAAAACATTTTAATATTAAGGATATAAATAGCATATAATAAGAATAGATATAGAATATAAATATAAAGAATTAAAATATTACAAAACATATTATTTTCTAGCCTACATAAATATGAAAAATCACTGCTTTTATGTCTTCTTCATCTCAGGAGGCTTTTTCAGTTCATTCATAACAATTTGCTATTGTATAATGTTATTATTATTAACAGTATTATTTATTATATCCATATTTATATTTGTTTTATTAAAAACAAGCTTAGATTTGCCCACCTGTCAGGTTTTAGACCATATGGGGCACAGCATGTGTTTTAGAATATAACTCAGGTTTTTGAGCACATTTTGTTATTATTATTCATTCATTTGTTTGCTGGAAATTAGAACTGAATTTAGAAATAGTTTTGAAACAAATATTTGCGCTTAACAAACAAAATTATTTATTTATAGACTAATTAATGTCTGTGCGTAAAGGTTTCCCTATCCAAGAGCGAATGTGAAAGTAGTTCCATTATCTCTCATTCTCACGCAGTAGATGCTCTGTTTAACAGTTTTCTGTTAAAAAAACTGTCAACTGTTAACTGTTTGCTAGTGAAATGCTAATTTTTTCCACTTAGACTTACTTTGTGTCCTGTAAATAGCAAATGCGCCCTTGGCGCAACGCAGCTGACTCTTAAAGGGAATAGGAGATGAGACTCTAATTGGTTTATTCTCAAAACACACCTATAACTCATTAAGAAAATAAACTCAACCCTTTTAGATCATGCGCTATGGCGCAAAGCAGGTTTTTCCGTCCTTAAATTAGCGAAAATGCGTTCTGACACGCCCTGAAAGCGTGTGCGCCCTGCGTTTTGCGTTCTGCGCATGGACCGTCAAAATAGAGCCCATAGTCTGTTGTGCAGACTATGTGTGTGTTCTGACACTATGCAACTAGCATCAACTCCTCTAGACAAAAATTTGTAGAAAAAAACCCATGATGATTTCTTAAATCACTAAGTAGCATGTACTTAATCATGTTTGTGTTTGTGCTCTGCAATGTCCCCAGACTTCCTGTTTGAATAGGAAATCGACACGTTAAAGAAAACGATTTTATGCCATCCTTAAAGTCACTGTTGCTAAGCCCCTGTTGCAGATAATGTGAAAGAATGCTAGTTTGAGTTGAAGCGGTGTGTTTATGTGTCTGTTGGTAATTGAGAGCAATGTCTGTTAATTAGAAGAGTAGAGGACATGACGGGTTTTGGCTCATTTGACCCAGCAGTGCTGTTTCACTGTCAGTCGTTTAGCTGTTTAGCCTGGCCAGGGCGGCACAGCAAGAGGGACACATTACGGGGTGTTAGGGGAGATAGCAAGAGCCGACAGAAATATAAATCATGCTAGCTGTTAGTATGAAGGGAGACTCTCCTCCCGAGGGGTGGGGGGACGGAGACTGGAGCAGGGGCAGAGGAATCATGTGGTTTGTCTTCACATCCCAGTAGCTTTCAGGCTAATAAACGGATTAGAATCCACTTTGAGTGAAAGACAAAAAGGGATTTTTTTTTTTGCTGTTCGAGGAGAGAGAGGGGAAGCGGGAGCGGACTTGAATGAGGATGGTTTGGCTCTGAAAACAGGCCAGCACTACAGGGAGAAACTGTGTGGGCTCCTGTTGAGTTTTGAAGCGATTGGAACACTTAGCACATTTGATGAGACGTTAGCGGCGTATTGTGGCACTTATGAAACAGAAGAGAAAAAAAAAGATCTATGAATCAGTACTCACCGAAACTCCAGGCAAACACTCTCAGAGTACCTGCAAATGAAGAAACAAATGTCAGTCTCTGTGTTGCTATTAGCATTTGAACAGTTTAGGCTGCAGAAGTTTCTTTCTGAGAATATTTCCTTTTCAAAGTAACTTAAACTTGTGCTGGATCCTTTCTAAATTGTGTGCGAAAGTAAAATTAGCCAAATCGTAGCATGTTGACATTAGCATACCAAAAGGTACTTGGATGGTTTGTTATTTCCGCTAGCATTTCGAAATGCACATTTGAATGGCTAATTTAGCCTACAACAGATGCTCAAAGTTAAGGTGAAAAGTTTACATAAATGTGTTTAAGTAAATATTGTTTTTTTTTTGTTTTTTGTCATGAACACTCTTAGGATTTAGTATGCAATGAATAAGGCAATGTTGATGTATTTGGTCTTGCAGGTAACGATCTGCTTCGCTGCTGCTGCTGCTTCTTTGATTATTATGGCAGAGCAAGTACTGAGACCTGCTACTGCCAGTATATATCTAGAGCAAATACGCAAATATGAAAGTGACTAAAACTGCAATTCATAGAAACTCCGCTAGTCCTGGCTCCATAATAGAGCAAATATTTAATGAGCCCAATTTTAAAATGGCCAACTTTACATTAGAAAAAAGGTGTTTACAACCTGGTACAAAGAACGATTTTGGTTCATATAGCTAATATTACCCTTTATGACAACTGTGAGGGGGTGGATTTTTTTTTATAACTCATGCGTTTTGTTTTTATTAAGTTATATAAAATCTGCATAATTAAGGGCGTGGCCACTTGAGTGACAGCTTGGACTCAATGGTGGTCATCACTTCACCTCAGCTGATTCCAGCTGATTAGCTGCTGAACTTGGCATATATATTGTATTTTTGTTTTATGTGGCTTTACACAGTCAGTTGCTTTTTGGACTTATTTTCTACAATTATCAGATTATATGGCATGCTATGTGCACTTAATTGTGCTCACAAACCATTCACGTGGACTCTGTTTCCCAGATGAGTGAAATTTAACATCACCTTTATAAATGTATTTGTTTTATTTAAGATCATTTATATTTTTCTTTAGAACTTGAATGCACTCTAGAATATGAAAGACTGATTAGATGTAAGCTCTAGAACAGTCATCTAAAATGTTGTCATACAGTGTTATGCCTGGATTTCATAAAAAAAACCTTGCATTTACTAACACAAACTATATTTAAATTTTTGTAAGTAATTCCTATTTTCCTCCAGTAGAAAAATGTCATAAGAGCAATGCTTAGTAACTGGATGTATTACAAGAGTGTTTTTAAGTCTAACACTTTATTGATCAACCGGATTGACCAAGCACATGTGGTCAGAACACAAAGGAGTTGCAGGTAATGAAGTATTAAGCAAATTTTTTCTCCCAAAGAAAAGCCTGTCTAAGCAAAATGCTAGCAGGCGTCTGTAGCTCCGCGCATGCTTTGCTTCTTTGCACTAGTTTGGTATGCCTCGGTTGATGCAATGACGCGCGATCAAAATGGCAACGATTGGCCACGTCTACTTGTAGCTTATTTTGTGATCTTCAGAAACCTATGAATGACGTCACGGATACTACGTCAGTATCTTTTAAAGTCTATGGTATGCTGTCTGAGAATATAACTCGCTGCTGCTGCAAACAATATACAGTGTAAGTAACCTACCTAGCAGATCTAAACACAAGTGGAGCTGGGGAGGAGGAGGTGAGTTCACTTGTTGATATATTTTATCCTTTTACTATTTTTGAATAATAATATTTTTCAAATTTTTGTAAACACATGACTAGATTTCGGAAAAACCCTATGGAATGGAGACTAATGTACTACTTCCTCCAGTAAAGATGCAATTAAGACAAAGAAGTTAAACTATTTCAGTTACTCTATTACAGTCATGCGACTGATTGCGTTTGATTAATATTCCGGTTTTATAATCAGAATTTTTAATACATGCTTTTAAATGTTAATCATGTTCAAACCAGTCAGACTTAACCTAAAAGTAGTGCTCAACACTGATTACTGTCTGACTTTCAAAATTCTTCATCTCTTGAAATAGTTCATTTTAAAGCACAGCGACAATAAAAGCAGACCCAGGTTTCCTTTAAAATCAATCTGAGGTTAAATACAGATTGAGAACCATAGCAAGAAGTGGTTTAACAGTTTACAAAAAGTAAACAAAGTACAAATTGTAAATCTTAAAAATAAATAAAGAATGAGAAGCTTCAGAATATCAACATTTTACTAGACAGCATTTAAGTGGAAGGAGACCGCACACATCAAAAGCAGACAAACCAACATATTAACATAATTCATATTAATAACTTCTCCAAGCTTATTACAAAAAACATTCAAATGGCTTCCTAATTCACATCAGTACAATTTTCAATTCAGTTGAACACTTTTTTGTCTGCAACTGTATCAGATTGAATATAATTATTTTGGTAATTTAAGTATGTTGTTATTGCATCACAGCCTATTACATCACATTCTCAAAAAGTATAATATAAACAGTAGAATTAGAATGCCGCATTTGCGTACACGTTGTAAATGAAAACAAAATTCCATGAATCAAACTTTATGTCATAGCTGTGAATCATGATTTACCACATGCTATTAATAATCAGAGACAGATTATATTGATCATTTATGGGGAATGGTAAGACCATCATACTTAAAAAGAAGGAGAAAATAAACATACTCCCATTTAGACACAATGAATCATCAATATCTTCTTTCCCTGAAGAGCAACATATAATTATGGCTTTAATTATGGTTCAGGAAAGCCTGATCAGAATTTCTGAAGTATGAAAGAATGAAGGCTCAAAAATAAAGCAGTTTTAAAATCTGCCTACTTTGAAGATTTCCTGGTTTAAAGGTGTTTGTCTTGTTTGTGTTTGTATTTAAACTTAGGACAGTTTGAGTTTAAAACTCTTTGACTCATTTGAACATTTTGTCTCTGTAGGCCTATTAGATTTTTTGATTGTCTGTTTTTGCAAAAAACATAAGCTCAACCATTTAGAAATGTCAGGTAACATCTTACCTGAATTTGGTGCCTGAATTTAGTAATTTTTACCCATCTGAAAAATAACAACCCAGACTCATTAAAAGTACCTGCTCAGGGCTACATTTTTTATTTTATTATATGATTTTTTATTTTTATTTTGTGAACTATAAAATGTGTTGTTCTAGCAACATTCACATGCAGCTTTTGTTGACAAATCCACTAGAGTCACCCTTTCCATAAACCAAACTGATAGTGCTTTCAGAAGCAAATGTAAAGAAAAAAAAACATTGTGGCCAAGAATGTTTACGACAATTTCACATAGCTTTTTTTTCTGGTTTCTGGAAATTTCCTTCGCCATACTCGAACCAGGTCCACTTCGTGTCCCAAACAATCCCAACAACACCGTACAGGGTGAGCTTCCAAGCAAACTGACCGCTCCAGAAAAACTATCCATACGGAGATAAGAGGGCAATGTGAACACATTTGGTCATGGATCACAGACACATTTAAATTGTTTTGTAGCAATTATTTGGTGCTGCGTGAACAACCAAATGAAATCAATTGTTTAACTCTCTTACTCTCACGAATAAAGGTACAAATTTTGTCACTGGGGCGGTACCTTTTTAAAAGCTAATTTTTTTGTTCCTAGCAGGTCCTTGAAGGTACATATTATTATACCTAAAAAGTACAACTGTGTATAGTACATTGTAGTATCTCATGCTACATTAATGGCCTGTTTCCACTGAGTGGTACAGTGCAGTATGGGTCACCTTTATCAGGCTTGCGTTTCCACTGCCAAAAGGGTACCAATGGAGGGCATGGTGCACAACAGAAAGTTTCAGTTGACGTCATTCTGGCTCAAGAAAATGTCAAAGTAAATCTGTACGGGTCGTTCACATATCATATGAGAAGCATTTCTTACAAAACAGATGCTTTATAAACTCACAGAAATAAAGGTACATGAGCTGTCACTGGGGTGGTACCTTTTCAAACGATACACATTTGGCACCTCAAAAGTATATATTTGTACCTACAAATTTTAAGAGGTACACTTTTGTACTTTTTAGGCACTAATGTGTACCCTTGAGGTATTAATATGGACCTTTTAGGTAAAAATTTGTATCTTTCGAAAAGGTACCACCCCAGTGACAGCTCGCGTACCTTTATTTCTGAGAGTGTACACACAAATACTTGTGTATAAAGGTTCATGACTAAGCCTCTATGAACATGATTTGATTATAACTGCAGATCAATAAAAGTGCAAAATAGCCTATTGTATCATCTGCAATTATATCAAATAAATAAATGCAAGATATATGAACACATACAGACCCTTACAGTTATGTTAAAAATTACAGAAAAACTACGCACAGCATACATTTAGTCCTTATTTGGCTTCAAAAACAACACACAACATATAGCCTACAGACAGTGCAAACCTCTCATCTGCATCTTTAATCTTCACCAGCACATGTAACCTTTTGTTAGAAAGTTATTCCGAACAGAACAAAAGGTGTACCTGTTTAAAAGGTTCCGCCCCAGTGACAGATTTTGTACTTTTATTTCTGAGTGTATACAACTGTTTAGGATTCGTTTTACACAGAGATTTCAGACAAACATGTGCTGAGGCATGTATTTGCAGTTTCTCGAAAATGTAGCTCTAGGCACGTATTCCCAATGAGCCTGTGGTGAAGAACAATAATTTTAAAATCAGATTTTAATCCAATTCAATCACTTATGTGAAGCTAAGCAAAACATGCTCCCGACAGACCCAGAGATTAGCTGAACGGATTCAAAAATGATAAAACTATAATGTGGTTGAATATTTTTTTTCAATTTTTCTTTAGATGCAATATTACAATGCTTGGCTTTCTCAAGCTAACGTAATAAGTTGTGATTATTAAAGGCAATGTCTCTTTCTATCGGATACACAACAAAGACGTAATTTAGGAAGTCTGTAGGAGTGGTTTTGTATTGTCTATCTCAGCTTTTGTGTAACTTGTTTAGCGGTACGTCTAACGTGGCGAGGAGAGGGGGCAGTTTTGCTCCTGACCCTGTCAGACTGATCCTGAGATGGTCGTTCAGGGCCCCTCACCCACTCAATACATTCTTTCAGGCCTGCTATGGGATCAGCCTCGGGGTCACAGGCAGAAAGACGAGCCCTGGGTGCCGAATTTAGAGGGGAAAAACGTTGTTTTGTGAACATTCTGAAGGAGCTTTACAACTTCCGAAAGTTCCTCTGACTGCCCCAATAACCCCTTCCCATGATTCTGAGTTTTGTATGTTAATACGCATCAAATGCAGCTCAAACACAATGAGGAGGCCCGAGTTCCTAAACAACAAGAGAGTGGGAGGAAAACCGACCAGCATTTGCTTGACTTTGACCTGAATATAATTCTCTGGTTAGGAGCCTCAGCTTTGATACTTGCATTTGACTTGAACAGAAAGGCTTTCGGTTATTTGCCAAAATGGAGATTTACCACAGCTGGGAAATATTTCATGCCAAATCAATTCACAAGCATTATCTTTGACCTTTTTGACCGTTGTTTTTCTTTTTAAAATGCTACAACTGACTGGTAAAAACTGTAGATCATCAGAAGGGCTTCGCATTAACTTGTTTGATCACCAGCCACTGTGGCTAGTAGCCTTTTAGCATCACTAGCCACTCAGCATTTTCACTAGCCAAAATTGTGTCGTTGGGAAAATATATTTTATATCCATAAATTTGAATTTGGCATGTTAAAATTATTTCATTTAAATTCTGTGTTATGTCCAGATGCCTCCTTGCTCGTTTAACATTTTGTGTGTGTTGTGAGCTTGCTTAATGAGCATGAGCAACATGGTTTCATAGTGTTGCGTTGCAATTAGTTTTATTTTATTTTTAGTTTTATTACTAGTTTATTTCTCATGACTTTTCAGGGCTCAACACTAAAGATTTTCCAAGTTTTTCTCTAGCCACGCCAAACTTATTATTTCCTTGCCACAAATTTTAAATAATGTGTAAAAACAAGCTGAATATAGTTGTGTACATACACTTTTTATTCAACAAAAATGTTCTTAAAACAATTGACATTTTATAACAATTATTCTCATGTATCTAAAGCTATACACAGCAGTTTAAAAATCCCAGATCACTAGTTAACTATACATAAATGGAGAGTTAATCTGCCATTAAAGCAATGTTAAAGGATAATAATTAAAACATATTAACCAAAAAATAACTATAAGGAAATGCAAGCAGGTGAAAAACATTCCATGTGCCACAATGAAAAAATGATTACGCGCACACATCGTTAACATTAGGCCCATTAATAATCTGTAAAAAGAATAGTTAAAGCAAAAGCGGCAACCGCTGCTGCCTTTCAAAGAATATCAAGCCCTTGAAAACAGCAGGACTGTGGGTGCACTAGCATTGTTTCATTTCCTATCTATTTCAAAGAGAACCGATCGCACCAATTGCATTTCAGGCACAGTTGCTTCACTCAAGGAAACGGGAGCGCGCACATCAACTGTGTATGCGACACTAAAGCCCTTACCGTTGAGTGAGGATAGCCTGTGTCTCACCTCATGCCTGACCATCTCATTCAGTATTCACCTGCTTTCTATTGCTCACGCAAACAAGTAATTTTTGTCAGTTGTGCTGCTTCTCGATTTAAAAATTACATTTTCACGGATATCGACAACCGATCATAAATAAAAATAAAAAAAATAGTGAAAAGCCAGCAGTGACTTTTAAAAATTTATTTTCAACCAGCCATAGTGGCTAGTGGGAGCGGCTCTCTAACCCGCCACAGCTGAAATTTACCCGCATTTGGTTGGCGGGTGTTAATGTTAAGCCCTGATCATCAGTAAAAACTACACACTGTCACTTTCAAATACTAGTTTGGACCATTTCTATCAGAAGCCTTCACAAAATACAAGCTTATGAGTCCTCAGGGCTATAACAGTAAAGGCTTATAAATTCCCGCTGCAATAAATTGCCTTTCCCAGAGGATTTTTTTCTCAGCTAAGGAGAATTAAGAGAGTTCTCAGTTATGCCTTTGAAGGTATATGCTACTTAAAACACAAAATGAAAAAGATTTTGTGAAATATTTGTAAAAAAACAATAATAATAATAAAATGTCCACAGTGATAACAAGATAACAATTCATACATTTCATTCCTCAATGAATCTTATTTTAAATTCCACATATTCCACATGTTACTGTGAAAAGCTTGAAATTTAAAAAAAATCTCTTTAAGTATATCTTATATCTCTGGAGTTCCCACTAAAATGTCATATTTCTTGTCATATCTCTCATTCATTCATTTACTTTTCGGCTTAGTCCCTTTACTCATCAGAGGTCACCAAAGCGGAATGAACCACCCATTTCTCTTTTAAATATTGCACGATATTGGAAAAATATGACATTGCGATATTTAGCTTTTATCTTGCGATATATATATATTGTGATATACAGGGGTGGACTGAGACAAAAATTCAGCCCTGGCACTGTTGCCACACCAGTCCACATTACCACACCGACACAGCCCCACCCACGGACACGCACAATAACTATTTATTTTGGTGTAAAGATGGTGAAATAATATGACATTCTTGCCAGATTTTGATTATGTCCTGGTAACCTTGGATTGGGTCGGCCCATCTTGAAACCAGGCGGCAGTTGCCGATTGGGCCAAATGCTTAACATTTATTATTATTATTATTTTTATCATCATCATCATAATATCACATCTAGCAAGAGATAAAAGCTGTCTGCACTTAAAAAAATAAAAAATAAAAAAAACTGACCGGCCCACATTTAAAAATTGGTCCGGCTCCTCTGGCATTTGCCAGAATTGCCAGATGGCCAGTCCGCCCCTGGTGATATACTGTATCTATGAAATTCCAGCAAATAATTGAATGGCACTATTTGTCAAGATTTTTTTGTTCACACTTTATTTTAAAGTTCAATTCTTGCTCTAAGCAAACCTTTATGACGCTTGCTTCAATAAACTCTTAATTTGCTCCTTATTAATAGTTATTAAGGTAGTTTTGGTATTGGGTAAGTTTAGGGATGGAGAATAAGATCATACAGAACATGTGCTTTATAAGTATTAATAAGCAGCCAATATTTCAATAACGTGCATGCTAATAAGCAACTAGTTAATGTATTAACTTTGATTGACTGGAATAATTCTGTAGATGCATAAAATGTAATACACAAAGTTCAAGCATAGATGAATGCAACAAAACAAAAGTAAAAGTCAAATTCACAGTGTGTGCTTCATTGTGCCTAATACACAAAGCCAAAAAAGCCATGCTCTGTTTATGTAAATGTAAAAATGACACTGCAAAGTAAACTCAACATTGCATACCTATGCAATGTGACTGTTGCGGATGCACACATTGCAATATCAATGCTGAAACTATCATGGTTTCGGCTATGTTCATTCTTCCATGGTGGGGTGCCACAGCAAAATTCATCCTGCCACGGCTATATTACAGCTTCTGATTCAAAACATTCAGTTTTTTTTTCATAGTGGGTTATAATTGCACAAAAACATATTAAAAGATAAGTGAATTATAACAGCACAAACTTTTCGGTAATTGTAGGAGTGTTGTGCGTTATTTGTTTAACACTTTAAGGTCACTGACTGACTGACTGACTGACTGACTGACAGGTGTGTGATGAGTGAGGTTAGCAAACACAATGCAGCTTTCAGTTAGGATGAACACAGTTTCCATAATTATACTTTATAGATAAAGGTCTATGGCTCTGCATACAATGACTTTATCTTGCTGGAGTTTATAACCGATTCACTTTACTTCAGGGTGCATTAATGCTTCTCTGTAGGTCTATTGGAGACATTCATTCATCATAAATATTCCTAGAAAATCTAATAAATGTAGGAGACAGACTTGTTACATAAACGCACTAAATTGCACTTTAGCAGTGTTTATTTGAGAACGCACAAGAAAATCTTTACTTAAGCAGCGTATATTTGAGCGTATATTTGAAAAGAGCAAGAGAGGCGGAAAAGGTAGGCAGCGGTGTCATTATCATTATCAAACAGGGTAAGGCAAAAGTTACTTACTTCCTAACAGATAAAAATCTGCCCCGTTCCATGAGGTTCTACGCTAACTGGCTGCATTAGTCAGGATGTCCTGTATATCTATTGACTTGTCCAGTACATGACCTCCCTTTCCCTATTTTTGCCATTATTTTTTAAAAACTGTCCGATGAAGGCTTTAATAGCGAGTCCTTAGCCATTAGATGTCACTTCACAGCAAAATGCGCTAATCTCGTCACAACTGTGTTTTTGAGGCTGTTTAGTCACTTCATTCGTTTTATTCTGATCGCTCAAACCACTTCAGAATGTGATCTGGGATGCATTCCAGATGAAACTGAAAAGGTCATTCAAAGGTCAAATCATTTTTTGACAAAATAATATGAATAAAATAAATTATGACCTGAAGAAAATCTGACCCAGGCCTGAAACACCTGTAGGTGCGTTTTTACAGCCAAAATTGTATTAAAAACATGTTCACCATAAGCATAAAACGTGTTCTAACTTTTCAGGCCTGTAGCCAGGGTGTTCGGGTGGTTCGGAAGACCCACCCCTCACTAAAGGTCCAGAATTTGCCACATACATGAGCTCATTTGTCCTATTTTGACTGCTATGCCATCATAAGTAATAAAAATAATCCATCGAAAAAGGCTTTAAGACCAAACGGAATCATTTGTCGGCTGTTGCTTCGTTGGGACTTCACTACTGTATTGTTTTCAAACAGAGAAAACATTTTGCGGGTAACTTTTATTCTATATCTTGGACCTTATTTCTGAAATAAAAATGAGCAAAAGCACCAGAGGTGTGAAGCACCGGAAGCGGACCATATTAAATTAATTGGACTATATTTTTTTCTATTGTTGATATCCAGGAATTTTCTGATGTAAAAATTCTGAAGAATTGATTATTATATATTTTTTCTTCATCATCATCATCTTCTTCTTCTTCTTCTTCTTCTTCTTCTTCTTCTTCTTCTTATTATTATTATGTTTTAATTATTATTATTTTTTTTGCCAAATTGCCAATTTGCCAATGGCCAAATTGTGACTGAGGACAGTTGAATGTGCTGGCCAGTTAGTTTTTTGTTCTAATAAATGATAGTAGGCTACAGTTTTTTTACTTTAAAACTTTAACAGATTCCTATTTTTTCCTAATGATATATGATGTAATAAATTTGTATTTTAAAAAATTGTCTTGTTTTAATTTTTCTTTATTGCAGATTTTTAGGAAATATTTTTTGTACTTCAAAAAGTGTGGTTATGATGACACCTGACAAGCTAATCCAGCAAAATAAAAATACTGCTTAAAATGTCACTAAAGTGCAGTATTTAAATCACATAGTTAAATAGAAACTGAGACATATAACTGCAAAGAGAAAAATGAACCACCCCTTTCACTAGGCTGGCTATGGGCCTGAGTAGTTGGTAGATCTGTGTAAAAGGTCGGCCGCCATAGCTGGAAAAAATCCTAGAGGAAACACGGACTATATATCATGCAGCCCTATTGGTAACAGTAAAATATATATGTATTTATTCGTTAAGTATAATAAGCCCAAAATGAATCGAGTCTTAGTCTTGATCTGGATCTTTAGATTAGATATAATGGCTCTAATTCAGGTAACTACAAAATTGTTATTATCCTTAATTATATTAAAGGACTGTAATTCCTCAGTACAGTTATGGGTTTGGCACGTAATTCAAACTTAATGTTTTTTTTTTTTGATAGAAAGTGTGTAGAAACCATCTGTCACTACAGTAACTCACACTCATTTACCTCTCTCTCTCTCTCTCTCTAGCTGTCCATCTGTGTCTCTGGCTGGTGTACTGTATAATATGAAGACTGACCTACTGGCGTCCACTGCCTCTGGTACACACACACACACACACACACACACACACACACATGGCCTTATAAAGGACGCCCCAACCTTCCCTGACTCGCTCTCTCTTTCCTGCAAGGTGCCAAACTCTGCTTTTTAATTATTCATTACACCGCCCTGCCCCGAGAACGCCACCGTGCTGCGTTTTCGGTCCAAACGTGGATGGCTGCCATAGTGCGGAGCGGGCTCGTTCTATCCCACTGAATGTTTGCAACCATCTGCCGAGGTTCAGCACAGCAGCGTGCGACGGGATGTTTGATTTTTTAACACCCTGTTTAGTGTGTGTCCTGGCGTGTCACACCCATATTTCCTTCTGGTTGGGCTCTAATGGGGGAAGAGTATGTATATGGGCGCCTAAGGGCTGAACCTGCTTGGCTAAATATTCCTCTCACACAGGTCGTAACGCGCTCGCTGCATTGATTGCATGCGCGTGTGTGTCTGTCCTTTTGCATCTCATCAGCTTCTCCTTGCTAGAGTAAGGAAAACCAATATTCGCAAGCTGTATGGCACCCTATGCCCTCTTTCTCCGCCTCTGAACATCCTGTCCTATCGCTCTCTGTGTTGACTTTGAGACAATCCATTATTTTTGATAAGCTCATTTTCGCTCCATCTTATCGAACCGCGGGCAGAAGTGGAGAGAGAGACGTGTCCGAGGCTTCCAAGGGCCAGCGCTGTAGGGCCAGAGCAAACACTAATCAGCTTAATTTTCAGCATCTCATCACGAGGGGCTCCGTGTGTGTGATCTGTATTAACCGCTCAGTAATGGGTCTGACGGCATCGCAGCTGTTGAACAATAATCTCAGACCGTTCTCAAAATCTCCGATGCGTATTGCATACAAAAATAGCTTAATTCGCCCAACGCCAATCAATAGGGATGTTTACAAGTTCCCGGACTGCTTAAACAAATGCTTCCAATGACTACTCACTGGAGTTGCTCAAGATTTGAGGTTGTGGGAATCAATCATTTAAAGAAAATGACATTATTTAGCAGAAAATTGGTCTGATACACAAGGGCCAAAATTACATTGTTAAAATGAATAAATAAAATGAAAATAAAAGAGCCTTTCAGGAAAAAATGACAGCACAATGAAGAAAAAGAAGAAAATAAGCCACACAAATTTACATAAGGAGGTAAAAATGCTCCTTCACAATGAAATTAAATGAAATTGACTTTTGACTTTCCAGCAGGCACACAACATCAAATGTAAATATAAGTTTAGATTTAGGTCATGATGTGAGGTGACCAAAATTTAATGTCTAGCCAGCATCTAAGAACGTTTTTTTCACATCCAATGATAACGTCAAATTACATTGATATTTTGTTGATTTTAGATTGTGTTGGAAAGTGACCAAAAGTCAAGCCAAAATCTTAAACCAACATCATATTGACGTCAAATACTGACATTTATTCATATATGGCAAACAAATTCCAATGTCTGATAGATGTCATGCTGTAACATCATTAGATGTTGATATTTCGTCGATTTTAGGTTGGACGTTGGACATTGATGTTGTGTTCTGATATCACTCCGATTTTCATTTCCAAACAAAATGCAACGCCCCCACAACGTTGTTGTACAATGTTAATCTGATGTCAAGTTAACGTCCTGTGCCAGTTGGGGTAACCCTTAAATGCATAAATGATTTACTGATCATTATTACTTATTTGAGTCCCTAGGGACTTGGACCAATTTATTTAAGAGAGATGGATCTCTAACTAAAAGAAACAAAACAACATTATATTACCTTTTTAAACTAAAAGGGTTACATTTGAGGAAATGATCCTCGTCAGTTTGATTGTTTTTGCATTCATTATCAGGTTTACGTTTGTTTACAGCATATTAAAATCAAAATTTTGATGCAGCTTATTCAGCAGATTTACCATCAAGTGACAGTATTTTGCTCCGCACAGGGCTGTGCAGAGAAGCTATTCAAGAAATTTCAAGTTTTGTTATTATTATTGGCGAGGCAGTGGCGTAGTAGGTAGTGCTGTCGCCTCACAGCAAGAAGGTTGCTGGGTCGCTAGTTCGAACCTCAGCTCAGCTGGCATTTCTGTGTGGAGTTTGCATGTTCTCTCTGCCTTCGCGTGGATTTCCTCCGGGTGCTCCGGTTTCCCCCACAGTCCAAAGACATGCGGTACAGGTGAACTGGGTAAGCTAAATTATCCATAGTGTATGAGTGTGTGTGTGAATGTGTCTGTGGATGTTTCCCAGAGATGGGTTGCGGCTGGAAGGGCATCCGCTGCGTAAAAACTTGCTGGATAAGTTGGCGGTTCATTCCGCTGTGGCGACCCCGGATTAATAAAGGGACTAAGCCGACAAGAAAATGAATGAATGTTATTATTATTCTTTTATTATGAGCCTGTGGTAATTACGAGTAAATATAACTGTAAGTTCTAATATATAAACTATAGAATATACTTTTTATATAACTTTAAATTATAATATTATTATATAGATTTTTATTTTTTTTTCAACAAAAATGTAGATCCAGCTTACATTTGATATTAACGTTTATCTTCAATGATCCGATCCCAAGTGGACAACCCTACTTAAGGTGTAAACTGGGTCTAAAACATTTTACGCTTATCCACTTTCTACCAATCCCAGAGGTAGTCTGAAACACATTAGATGATTGCTTTCATAGTGTAAATATAAATGCTCAGCCACAAAAACCCACCTACTCTCAAGTCACCGAAACAAACCTTGCAGTGTGACTCAATCTGAACCCTTCTGTCCTCCGGTAAACAATTTATTCTGACGTGAAGATGAACTGTGAGTGTGTGTGGATGAAGATGATTTCTGACTCTGCGCTGCCGTTCTTTTCCCCTGACACCTGTGTGCTAATTAGGGTCGTATTGCTGCATTCCACGCTAATGACTTCAGGCTGCATACAGTAGCTGTAAACATTTACTCTAGTCGTCTGTTGAATGCTGCTATCTCAATGATGGCATGTGTATTTGTGTGGGTACAAACACAGAGTGTTCTCGCTGCACTTATTAATGCCTGATGTTTGATTTTATCAGATTTTTAATAAATCAAGGTCTGTTTATCCACATTCATGCACAAAAGTAAAGTCAATAAAGAGGACTTTCTCGCACATTGTGAGCAATTCATCAGTATGTATTATTCTAAAGAAAGAAAAGTTTTCTATAATCTTGCACTAAAAGTCTCTCCGCCTCTGAAATGACTTTTCTTTTGTGTCGATGTCAACAGTGCTGTCTTCAAGTCATGTCGGAATAATCGCATTTATGTGATGAGTGTACTTGAACGCCACCACAATGACATAATTACCAGAGGGATTTTCTCTGAGTGGCTTCTTTCCCAGTTCAAGGCAGAATCACAGCAGAAGCAAATCAGTAATGGCCATAAGTTTTAATCATGAAAGTTGCTTGCCTTTTGTGTAGCCTTGATGAAAAATAGAAACAAAGCCTGCAATAAACTACATTACCAGACAAAAGTCTTGTCGTCGATCCCAGTTTTAACAAATAATAACTTGACTTCCAGTTGATCGTTTGTAAAAGTGGCAGAAGGTATAATTATTAGATGAATCGTCTGTTGAGCTGCATCCCAATCATCACAAATACTGCAGATGACCTATTGGAACCCACACGGACCCAAGATTCTCACAAAAATTGGTCAAGTTTGGTGTAGGAAAAATCATGGTGTGGGGTTACATTCAGTATGGGGGTGTGCTAGACATCTGTAGAGTGCATGGCAACATCAACAGCCTGAGGTATCAAGACATTTGTGCTGCCCATTACATTACAAACCACAGCAGAGGGCAAATTGTTCAGCGCTCCTTCTCATACTTCAGCCTCCACATCAAAGTTCCTGAAAGCAAAGAAGGTCAAGGTGCTCCAGGATTGGTCAGCCCAGTCACCAGACATGAACATTATTGAGCCTGTCTGGGGTAAGATGGAGGAGGCACTAAAGAGGAATTCAAAGAATCTTAAATGGATTCTAGAGGAATCCTGCAAGAATGCTTTCTTTGCCATTCCAGATGACTTTATTAATACGTTAATTGAGTCATTGCAGAGATGTATGGATGCAGTCATCCAAGCTCATGGGAGTCATATACACTATTAATTCTTTTTCCATTGCACCGTGACTTTATGTTCTATACTGCACATTATTTATGTTAAGTGACATGACTTTTGTCTAAGCACAGTGAGACCTTACTGTCCTTATTAAATAATTAAAAATCAAGGCATGATCATATTTTATTTTGGTAAAATAAGCGTAATCTAGAAGCCTTTGCCTTTTATATAAGCCACTCCTGATACCAAATGATCAACTAGAAGTCAAGAAGTTCTTTGTTGTTCCTAAAAATTGTATAGGCGACAAGACTTTTGTTAGGTAGTGTAAGGTTTTCAAGACTGGAGGCATCACCATAAACATCAATTGAACACCCAACTTTGTTTTGTTCACGCAAGATGTGCACATGTTTTAATTTAATATTACCATGTTTAAAAACTCGTGAGAGATTTGTCAATGTACTGTTGGAATTTCTGTTGTGCTTCGGATCGGGAGATAAGGGGGCTAATAATTTTGACTCCAACTGTATGTGGGACTCCTATTTTGGAAATTATGACATGGAATACTGTGTTTCCTCTAGGATTTTATTCCAGCTGTGGCGGCAGACCTTTTTTTTTTTTTTTTTTTTTTACACAGATCTACCAACTACCTGTGGCGTTATTATTTCAATGACAAATGTCGTGGGCGCAGCATTAGAAGTCAGGATCGCATTTATGTAATAGCCTACGAGCATGCAAATCTCTGTGTTTGAACGCCGATTTCCTCTGCTCATGCACAACACTTTTTGCACGCCTCCTCAAATATAAGCCGATTCAAGGAAACTCTCAAACAAACGCTTGTGTGCGATTTAGTGCGTTTATGTATCGATTATGTCTCCAGCATTTATTAGATTTGCTAGGAATATTTATGAATGTCTTTAATAGACCTATAGAGTAGCATTAATGCTTCCTGAAGTAAAGTGAAACGGCCATACGTCGTGTTTGCTGGCCTCACGCATCACGCACCTGTCAGTCTATCAGTCAGTCAGCACGTCAACTTAAAGGGTTAAACAAATGACGCACAGCATTACTGCGGTTACAGAAAAGTTTGCGCTATTATAATTCACTTACCCTTTAATACGTTTTGGTGCGATTATTACCCGCTATTAAAAAAAAAAGTTTTGATTGAGAAGCTGTAATGTAGTCATGGTGGGATGAATTTTGGCGTGGCGCCCCACCATGGGAACATGAATGTAGCGGAAACCATGGAATATGGTTTGCTCGCATTTTATTGTCGACGTTTATTGCCTTGTGACTAATTACAGGGTGGCAATGTGATCGTGCACACCAACGCGCAAAACGGCGGGCGTAAAAGCATAATTTTTTTTTAAAGAAACGCCTTATCCTCTTTTTTTTTTTTTGACACGTCGCGTCAAAACCTCAATCTAACATCAAGGAGTGATTTTGCATAATCTTTTGCTCAACATCAGTGAAAATCGCCAAGGCTTGAATGCAGAAAAAAGTGACGATAAACACAAACGAAAAGCGCTCTGGTGTGTACAACGCTTAAGGAATTCATCTAATTACATTTTACAATATAAACTACACAGCTTATTTCAGAATATATATATATATATATATATATATATATATATATATATATATATATATATATATATATATATAAATATATATATATATATATATATATATATATATATATATATATATATATATATATATATATATATATATATATATAGATCTCAAGTATTCTCCTATTCTCTCAAATAATTTACCAAATTGGTAGAAAGTGATAGATTAAAACACAAAGGGTAAAGAGGAATGTATATCTCTTGTTAACTTGTTGTGATTGTTTAATTGTCCAAAATACATCTTAATAGCAGGTGTAACTTTAAACTGTCCTTCTTTTTATTAAGTAGCCTTAACTACTTACACCAAAATATAAATACAATGCACTTACTGTGTTCATAATGTGTTGCTGAACACTTCTGGTGGATTGAGGTGGGATACGGCTAGAATTAGGGACAGGTTTGATGGTATGGGTAGGTTTAAGGGTAGGTTAAGTTGTAATGGATGGTCAATAGTGTAATTAAAACATGTAATTATAAGCATTTATTTAATCAATCATAAGTACAATGTGGAAACAATAAGTATGTTGAAACAAATGATTCATTTTAGTGTAAGTGCATTTTAGTTGTGGCCACCTGAAATAAAGTGGGATTCTTCGACCACTGAATTTTCAGTTCCACTGAGAAATACATGACTACACTGCTATTAAACAGGTTGTGAATGTCGTTTATGCTGCTTTATGAAATTGAGAGGGTGCGTTTCAGTATTCCATCACTTGCGTTGATCCAAATGTTTGTTTTGCAGCTGCCAGCGCACTGGATGGAAAAGATAAACGGCACAACCACCGGCACTTCATTTTGCTCTGATGAGCATTTGGAATGAGCCTGACATGTTCTGCTCTGGTCTTCAATCATATTCTGCCTTCTCAGAGCCAACAGAACAAGATAGAAAAGAGTTGCTGTTATTAACTTCTACTTTTTTTATTTTCTTTTACCGGGAGAGATCAGATTAATCAGAGAAGTGACATTTCAAAAACAAATGTTCCCTAGTTTAATTAGGTACAATTAATTGGCAAGATAAGCTTTGTCCTCCTCAAATTATAAAAATGTGATAAATAAATAAATGCTGCTTGTTCGTGTTTGTTTGAAGCAACACCTTTAATTCTCACGTTCCACCAGGACTTTAATATTGTAATCATTTTCTTTTTACATTCTATTATTTCAAACTACTAAAAAGTCAATCGAAGTCACTTTGTTAAAGCCTAAAGTTAAATTTTCAACATTAAAAGTCGACAGAGCAGAGATCAAAGATCTGTTATTGAAAAGATTTTGCTAGAAGTGTTTTTAACATTGTTTCAAACTAATCGGATTTGTCAAAATGTTATTCATTATTCACTCGCACATGTTTTTTTCATTATTAACTTTAATCTAAAACATTAACACCCCTCATAAAAAAGTATAGATAGTCTAAATAAGATATTAATTATGCTAACAGCTTTTTTAAATTCATTATTATTATTATTTTTATTATTATTATGCTAACAGCTTTTTTTAATTCATTATTTATTTATTTATTTATTTATTTATTTATTTATTTATTTATTTATTTATTTGTTTAATAACATAATTATTTACAAAAACTTACATTGACTGACAACTTTTTTTTGCACAACAACACTTTTAAGGATAGCATACACTGCATTGGTTTAATAAGTGAATTGTTCTCTGATATCCATATAGTAGGTTTATGACTTCGGTAAGTTTTAAAATTCTCCAGAAATGGTTTATAAGCTTATTTATTACTCCATAAAATACCCATAGAATCAGAAGGTCCATGATTGACCATATATAGTTTGTGTTGTGAACAAAAACGCGTGCGCATAACTGTGTAGGATAAACTTTTTATTTGATAAGAAAAGATGTGCATAAACTATAATGGAAACACTTTTTTTCCCAAACAAATTTCAGTATGCACATTAAAAAAGTCATGTGATATTGTTGTGAAGGGACAAACTAGCCAGCTGAGCACACGGTGAAACATCTGAAATGTTGTTTTGGTCATTCTAAAACGCCAGTATTAGTGTTATTATGTTATTAATTACCCCCAAACTGTCAAGATTGGTGTAAATCAAAGCAATGTTAACCTGTTTTGCTTACCAGATCTGTTGTGAATAAAGGCTAAATTATTATTAATCTTAACAAATACAGTGATAGAGATGTATCACGTTGTACTTATAGCTATAGTCAAAGAAAACACAGCCAGGAATTAAAAACAATCTCTGCATAAACAAATGACAGTTGAGTTAATTGATTTGACATGATTAAGCAGTCTACATGTGTTTGTTGTAACATACACATCAAATTTCACAATAAACACAATAAATTAACAAAATATGTAACTAAATGCCTTTTCGGAGTAGAGATGAATAAATGTATAATTTGTAAATCTTGCATTTTGCATCCTGAGGAGAGTTTGAAACATGTCTTGTGCTGTCGTTGTTCAGTAACGCACAATAAACAATTTAGGGCTTACATTTTTTAAATAAAAGTCCCACATACATAGTAAGTGCTTAAAGATTACTGAGGGAGGAAAATTATCACTGTTGTATCACTAGAAAACATTTGGCTCATCAAACGCAAGCTGAGGTGTGCATCTTAATGATCTCAGAGCTTTTTTGCTAAATATGAGTAGTGTTCTCTCGATGATGTGACTGCTCGTCAGGTCTGGATGAATGACCTAAAGTAGGCATACATGTAAATGCGGAGAGCGGGGCCCATGAGTCTAGCCACAGTTTGTTTTGTCTTCTGATTGGCTCGTTGTCCACTGGGGTTTTACACTCGTGGAATTTACATGAGAACGAGGTGGTGTCTGAGGCTTACAGTATGCCCATTTCTTATACTCATATACTAAGCTACCATCTTCCATATACCACTATGCCTTGGTATACCTTGATTTTCATTAAAGAGCACCTTTAAAAAACGGTTTCATTTTATATGGTGCTAAGTGCAAAGTTTCTGAAGTGGCAAGTATCTTTAAATGTGAAATTGAATTCAAAATTAGATGGTAATAACTATAGCAACGGACAGGTTAAGTCAAAATAATATGTCAAAATAGATCTGTGCATTAAGTCCTAACCACTAAGTTTAATCAATTGTTCCTGTACTTAATGCATTTCTTTGTTCAGCATTTGAACTTTTCACATGACATTTTTAAAGTACATGATGATGTTTTAATGCATCCTTTCAATATTACTTGTTAAAAAAAAATTGCTTGATGGTTTCAATTGTAGTGCCTTTAAGAGAAAAGAGAAGAAAAAAAAGACATTTTCAGAATTGGTCCTGACAGCCGAAACCTGAAAATCAATTTCCACTCAGACATTACTGATAAATGCACTATAAAACATCAATATCTGAGAAAATGTGCATATTAAAAATAAACAGAACTCCTACACTCTCTCTATATAAAAAAGCAAAACCTTTTTGCATTAGAATACACAGATAGTATTTCTTGTGCTTTCACATTTATCTGTGTTTTTTGCGAAGGTGGGAGTGTGTATGTGACTCATCATGTCATTCTTAACGCAGATCAACACAGAATCATGCTGTTGTTTTCCTCCAGAGCTCCGCTGGAAAAACACACGATGCTCTGTTCGCTCAAACAAAACCCCCCGGCTCTGCTGCACTCTTAATTTAACGCCGCTGTAGCCACTCACACCGACAGCCATCAAATTACACAGATGCTGTATATACAGTCTAATCCACAGGAAGCTACAACACACTATGAGGGAACTGATGCACAGTAATGACAGTGTGGCACACAGCTACTTATTTTGTATTTGCATGATGGTTAAAGGAATAGTTCAACCTAACACATACAGTTGAAGTCAAAATTATTACAATTTTTTAAAATATAATTTCCAAATGATGTTTAATAAAGGAAGGATATTTTACAGTATTTCCTATATTATTTTTTTCTTCTGGTAAAAGTCTTAGTTGTTTGATTTCAGCTAAAATAAAATCAGTTTTTAATTATTTAAAAAAAAATATCTTAAGGTCAATAGTATTAGCTGCCTTATACAATATTTAGTTTCGATTGTCTACAGAACAAACCATGTTATATAATGAATTGCCTAATTATCATAACTTGCCTAATTAACCTAATTAAGCCTTTAAATGTCACTTTAAGCTGAATACTAATATCTTAAAAAATATCTAGTCAAATATTATTTACTTTCATCATGGCAAAAAGAAAATAAATAATTTATTAGAAATGAGTTATTTAAACTAATGTTTAGAAATGTGTTGAAAAAAATCTCTCTGTTAAACAGAAATTGGGAGAGAAAATATACAGGAGGGCTAATAATTCTGACTTCAACTGTATATAAATATTATGTGACTGAAACAATTTACATTTTGCAAAATTATATGCTAAGGCATCTATGAATTCTAGAAATATGTTAAATTGTCTTATTTTATCAATTATGATTTGCTTTAAGCTTTTATCTTAACTATATAGACCTCATGAAGATGGCCGCCTCGGTGTGGAGCTCTCCAGTGTTTTGTTGTCTTCTGTGTTTGACATCATTATGAACCGCTATCTCCTTATTGCAGGCTTCTGAATAGCCAATCTGGAGTTATGTTCATTATTATATCACCATGTTTTTGAAAGTGATGTTGCATTTTCATGTGGATGGAGATTTTCATTAAAACAAAAAAGGAAACCTTTTTGTTGTTGTTTATTAGGCTCAGAGGTTAGTCACTTCAAAGCTAGAAGGTTTTTGGTTCAAGTCCCGGCTGGGCTAGTTGGCATTTCTGTGTGGAGTTTGCATATTCTCCCTGTATTCACTTGGATTTCCTCCGGGTGCTCCAGTTACCCTGACAGTCCAAAGACATGCGGTATAGGGGAATTAAATAAGGGAGATTGACTGCATTGTATGTGTGTGTATGTGTTTCCCAGTACTGCATCCACTGTGTAAAACATATGCTCGATAAGTTGGCAGTTCATTCTGCTGTGTTGACCCTTGATCAATAAAGGGACTAGTCGAAGGAAAATAAATGAATGTATTGTTTACTAAAAATGCTTTTGTACTTGTGGTCTTATTGTAATTTAGATCGATTTACATTTCCCCTTAATTTAAAGGTCACTGCTTACTCCTATTTGTTTTAATAACTGGAGTACAGTCATTTTTAAGCATATTTATTGGGTTGCATAAGCGCAATAGAAAAAAAAAAAAGTTAAACTTAAAAAGGAACAGTGATCCAAATTAAAGATAGCTCCCAATTATTGTTGTTAACCTGGCACCTGGTGGCAATTTCCCTAATTATCCTTAAGTACTTAATTACTAAAAAAAAAAAAAAAAAAAGAAAAAGAATTAACTGGCAGTGTGACTTTTCAGTTTTCACAGATTTTAGAGTTATTCTACATTCCTCCAACATCAGGATGTCAAACCAAACAAAAGCCAATGACATGACCCTTTTTAGCCATAGAAGAAAAAAATTGATCATTCAAAATGTGTGGTTTTTAAGAATATTGCATGTTTATAATGTCACTAACCCCAAGAAAAGAGAAGACCAAACTTCCCATCAGCAGAAATCATCAAAAAGCTATACTAACCTTTGCTGTGAAGCATTTTATGTGGAAAAAGTTATGGCTAAACCCACTGCAGTCAGCGAACTGTGAAAAAGACAGAAAGAATACTGGACCAATATCTAAGCAAAACAGCGCAAAGATACTAGCGAACCCCTGTGGCCACAGAATCATTGGGTGTGATCTTTGTGCTACAATCATTGTAATCATAAAGGGTTCCTATTGAAGTGAATTCGTTGAATTATAAAACAGTGTTCCATTGTTTGCATTGTAGCTTTACATAGCCACAACTAAAATTTGGTCAAATTTTGAACAAAGAAGACTACCTTGGTTCTGGAAAAAGTAAATAAAAATGTTTCTATACTGGACGACACAATGGCTCAGTGGTTAGCCCTGTCGCCTCACAGCAAGAAGGTTGCTGGTTCAAGCAAAAACTGGGTCAGTTAGCATTTCTGTATGGAGTTTGCATGTTCTCTCCGTGTTCGCATGGGTTTCCTCTGGGTGCTCTGGTTTTCCCTACAATCCAAAGACATGTGTTCTAGGTAAATTGAATAAACTAAATTGGCTGTAGTGTGTGTGTGTGTAATAGGTTGGAGCTGGAAGGGCATCCGCTGCGCAAAACATATGTTGCATAAATAGGCGGTTCATTCCGCTGTGGCGACCCCTGATGAACAAAGGGACTAAGCCGAAGGAAAAAGAATGAATGAAAGAATGAAGCCCAACCCTCACAGGAAATCTGAGGCAAATGTTCACAGTCAAAAGACCCCATTAAGTTGGATCGTTAGCAGTTTTACGAGGGCACAATACGTGTCCCCATAAACCACCTCAACATTGTATTATCTAGGTCACACCATGCCAATGTTAATATACAAATTTGTCGTAAACTACTAAACCCAGTACACACACACAAACACACACGTACACATGTTTGTTTCTGTGAGTTGTGGGAAAATTGCATAGGATTCTATAATTTTTTTAATTGTACAAACTGCATTTTGCATCGCCCTAACCCCACCCTACCCCTAAACACAACCCTCCCAGGAAACTGTTTACAGTATTACTTTTCTTAAGAAGAAAATCTTTCGATTTATATTCGATTTATATTTTGTGATTTATAAGCTTTTTGACATCAGCAATGTCCTCATATTTCACCACCTTCTTGTAATACCTGTAATATCTGTGTCATTATACAAATTTATGTCCTGACACACACTCTCTCTCTCTCTGTATATGTATATATATATATATATATATATATACACACACACACACACACAAACAACTGTTCTGTCTGGTTCTTGAACCTGATTGGCTGATAGCTGAGATATTTTGCCAGTAACAGCACACAAAGGCCTCTTCATTTTTTTTGTATTACTCCGCCCTCATACAAGCAGAGCGCCCCCTACAGTTTGACAAATATTTCTGCTGTTAGGCAACACAATGTACTTTTTGAGGCTATTTCAGTCGAGAATGTAGTTGTTTAGATTGCAGTTATACAGTTTATTAAAAATGATATCGGCTATTTAAAAAAAAAAAAAATCATTCTAAGAGACAGAGCGTCGGTGTCCATTAGTCAAAGATGGTTGACGTTGTCTATTCACAAGATGGCGCCAGGACTGCATAATAAGCCTTTGTTTGCGTGTTTTCTTGAGCGCGAATATGACGCTGTAAACCAAAAGCGTTAAGGTTTTTAAGGTGGACCAGATAGCATCAATAAGAAGCTGCAAATAAGAAGCTGGATTTAGCCTCATACCTGTTTTTCGCAAACACAACAGCAGTCTGATAGTGATTGCGCTGCTTTTTTTACGGGTTAATTATTGTGATAATGTAACGATTGCTTAATGCTTGATATGCATTGTGTATAAATGTCATGTCCCCTTTAGGAGGACTTCCTCTGTGGTTGTTTTACCTGTAAGATGTCAGCACGGATGTATGGGAGCTCAGTTCAGTTCTGGCGAGCTCTGAGTGTGTGATTTTCACTCTACCGCGGTATCAATCTTTTATTTCAATAATGTAACATTTTATTTTGCAACGGATGTTTGAGTGTCTTTTTTCTTTCCTTTTTCCTACTCATTGTCGTTGACTGGCATGTATGTCGTCGACAGCACTTGGGAGAAACGCATAAAGGACTATAGGAAGAGCAAAATATTTAGTCTCCTTTTTATTTTCATTCCTTAAAGTCTCCGGGTAAACGATGGGACACATGGCACCCATCACACGGCAATAGAGAAATACTGTAGACTGTATAGAATGTAGGGAGATATCTCTGTAGACTTATGGCATTTCATGTCACATTCAGCCTTATAATCTTAAAATGTGAGCAAAATCAGCTGTTTTATTTCATTATGCTATAGAGAATCATTCAAATACTAGCGCTAAAGTAACAGTAACGTTGGTGAATTAGTAACAGCTTCTGCTGTTCTGACGTCAGCTGCAGATGTGAATGAATGGCAAGAAAGTAGTTCCTAACACAAAAGAGTTTTTAGACTCTCTGCGTTTAATTTTCTTTTTTATATACATGATTGTGCCATCGAACTGTTGTTCAAGTGCAATATCACACTCGTAGCAACACGTAGTAACACTGGTGGGACACTAAGGCACCATTGCTGATATACAGCCATATCGCACTGCTACTCGTGTGATATTGCTCATATATATATATATATATATATATATATATATATATATATATGCTACATAATAGTAGATTGTACATAATGAGACTGTTGTATCAATTCTGACTCTCAACAATGACAAAAAGTGCAGCTTTCTCTTCCTCTTTGCTTCTTATTTTTTAAAATATTGGTTTTTGTTTGATAGTTTGTTTGTATTTTTCCCCCTTTATATGTCAGGCTAAGTGCTCTGATGAAGCACTTGGTGATTTTTGGGTCCTTGCTCATCTGCTGCAGAGCTTTGTGGTGTTTCCCAGCTCATGGCCTCATGCAAGCTCAGCGCTTTCGCAGGGGTGAATCTCATCCCTGAGTGATTCTCATTTGAGTTTGTGTGTAGGTGGAGCCTTTACTATGTGCTGGTCCACTAGAGACTTCCAGCGTGAGGTGAGAGAGAAAGAGAGAAAGAGAGGGATCTGTTATATGACTCAGTTGGAGTTTTGAACAGGCACTTACACGCCATATGTTCACACAGGAAATGCACCATCTTCATGACACACACACACTGAAAATGCTGGTCTGATGCCTTCGAATGCTTATGTTGCATGTTCTCAATTAAGTTTAAAATAGATGGGGAGAAAAATATATTGAAAAGGAAACTTATTAAGCACAGCAGCAGTTATTGTCTTACATATAGTTTTCCAGACAGTCTGATGTGTACTTGTAAGTACTCATTGATTACTTGTTTGACTGATTGATCAAACATTTGGCTTTAATTGGTTGGTCGGTTGATCGATTGATTGAATGTGTGATTGATTGGTCGGTCAATTGATTGGTTGATTATTTGATTGGTTGGTTGTTTGACTGACTGCGTGATTTTTTGATTCATTGTGTGATTGATTGATTGGTCAGTCAATTGATTGTTTGATTGGCTAACTGATTGATTGATTGATCAATTGATTGTTTGATAAAACAATATATTAATTGATTGATTGATGGATTGATAATGTGATTGATTGGTTGGTTGGCTGATCGATTTATTAATTGATTGATTGATTATCTAATTGGTTGGCTGGTCGATTGATAGACTGTGTGATTAATTGATTGTGTGATTGATTGATTGTTTGGTTTGTTGATCAATTTTTTTGATTGATTGATTGATTGATTGATTGGTTAAGTGATTGATTGTCTAATTGGTTGGTTGGTTGATCGATTGACTGAGTGTGCAATTAATTATTTGTGTCATTGAGTGGTTGGCTGATCAATTGATTGATTCATTAATTAATAGTCAAATTGATTGATTGATTGATTGATTGATTGATTGATTGATTGATTGATTGATTGATTGATTTGTTGGTAGGTTGGTTGGTTGATCAATTGATTGACTGCATGACTGTTTAATTGGTTTGTTGGTAGGTTGATTGATTGATTGATCAATTGATTACCACATATTTACAATATTTTTTCATTTTACACTTCTTTTTATTTGGCGTTTGTATTTTCAATGATTTTTTCCATATCAAATAATAAATGACAGTTTAATTCCTTATTTTAACAACATCCAACTTGAGATCTTTCTACTTTCTCTCCAAGTTAACAGACAAGGTGTATAGCTTTCCATTCTGATGAGTGGGTGCAAGTTCTAGAAACAATACAAACTCTGCTGCAAGGTGAAAACAGATTGAAAATGCCTCGTGACATATTTATTAAAAATGTTCATGACATATATATATATATATATAGTTATATAGTTATATGACATATTATACACACACTAACAGGCTGTATGTCAGAATAGCTACATTTACACTGGCACAAAAAGTCTCCTTTTTTTTTTTTTTTTTTGGTCACATCTGATACAGACTGGAATTTGTTGCACACAATGCACACAGACTCTCTGACCAAAGATCAGATTTTGTTTATTTTCTATTCTGAACCACTTCCAATTATATATTTTATCAGATGCATGTTATACACTCTCAGAAATAAAGATACAGGAGCTGTCACTGGGGCAGTATCTTTTTAAAAGGTACATATTTGTACCCAGAGTCCACAGTGGTACCTCACAGGTACATAATAGTGCCCAAATGTACCAAATATGTACCTTTTAAAAAGGTACTGCCCCAGTGACAGCTCCTGTACTTTTATTTCTGAGAGTGCATATCCAGTGTGACTTGTTTATTTAGACCCCTGTTCTTCCTGGAGTCCAAAAAATAAAATAACATCCACTCTGCATCTAAACACACATATTTGGGTACCTCGGAATTGATGGTAATTCATCATTTCACACCTTTAGAAAGCTTGACTGAGAATGCCATATACTGTAAAAAGCTCTTTGTTTACTTTACATAAAAAATGATTAGACACATCACTTTTAAAGCAATTAGTCAACTTTACTTAAAAAGGTGAGTAAACCTGTTGCCTTAAAATGTTTAGGTGAATGGACTGTGCATAGTTTTTAAAAATGTCAACTTTACTATTTAACTACGAAAATGTTTTCAGCATTTTATTTGTAAATATGCGTACATTATACGGCAAAAAGAGGGATTTTGTTTTTACAGTATATGCATAACCCTGCACATTATTTCAAGGATGGATATTCAGAGCACCTGTATAGAGAGGACAGATATATGTTAATGGTTTTCATTTTTGGAAAAGTTTAATGAAGTAATTATACCATCTCCTAAAACAATTTTAAAACATACCTCACAGACACAGCTGCATATCTTAAGAAAACGAGTAAATATGTACTATGCAACTATTTATTTAAAACAATTAAAAGATTTAAGCCAATTAAACAAAACAAACATGAATCTTTTTGCATTTAATTGTATTTTTGTTTGTTTTCTAAAAGGCTTCTAGGCAAGCAAAGCGCATTAAATAAATTCAAACCACACACACAAATTCCTAATCTCACGAATAACATGCTGGAAACAGTAAATAAATAAATAAATAAATAAAAAAACTAATTGTTTAAAAAATTATTTGACCATAAGCTATTAGTTGAGGGTGAAAAAAGATTGTAAAATGTAATTGTACCTTTTTTTTTTTCCATAAATCTTAATGAAGTTTTCAATATTCACTAGCTGTGCATCTTGTTTTAATTGTAAATGCATTACATCTGCTAGTTGGCACAAACCCCATTGTTTGAAAATAGTTTTTTTATTAGAGCGAGTTTGCTCTGCTGAAAGACATACATTTAAAAGAGCAATGGCAGGAAGTAAATATCAGCTTGATTCCGATGCTAATGCTAACCATTTTGATGATTTGTGCCCTTGTTCTGCAGTGTAAACATGTTCAGAGGATTTCCAATCAGACCAGAGCAGATTGACCCGTTTTAATCCATCAGCGGTCAGTGACAGACTCAGGTGTGGAGCAGTTTGTCTGCGTAACCACATTTTAGACAGGTTGCACTCCAGCAGGAAGACCATATGGCTGTTTACCCACAATCCTGTTCACCACCACCACACTTGGCTCTCAAGTATACAACAAGTGTGTCCTGTTGCGATAAGTCCATGCTCATTGTAAATACGTGCCTCAGCTTACATTTTGCGAAACATAAAATTGCACATTTAAGATAACAAATCCACTAGAGAGTGCTGTCTACATATTTGAAATGCATTACTTCATGTTCTGTTATACGTTCCATATATATGTCCTTCTTGTACAAGTACATGAAAAGCTGGGGCTTATTGCACAGATCACCTAATAAACCGCTGATCTAAACCCTTCCCTAAACCCAACCAATAGTGTTTTCAAAAGGAGATCTAAGAAAAAAGTGCACTGCAACCACAGTTTTACCTTGATTTTACACTGCTTTCATCTTTTTTGTGAACTCTCTGCATTGTAATTTTGTAAAAAGTGAGCTACCGAGCAAACTGACCACACCAGAAACGTATACCAGGAAAACCTATTCAATTACAAATTCCAGTTGGTTTGTTCAATTTAATTGGTGTTGTGCAAAGAACTGCATGGTAACAATCCATTATTCATTAGCAAGGACCATAAGATGTTGGTGTCATACTTCCCCGTGATGTTAATTTTACCTAAAAACTGCAGTCAAACTTATGCTTAAGTAAATTTTATGGCTTTATAAACATGTAGACTGAAGCATGTATTTACAATGTGTTGTTTTTGATGCTTGTGTGTGTTACTGATTGACTTTGTTTGGACAGAGACACACTCATAGTAGTTTAGCAATTTTCTATCAACTATAAAAAAAGATGATACATTTCTGAAAAACTAAAGGTGTCTGTCAGTAAGGCTTCTAAAAAACCTGATACAACAATGCACGATCACATTTTATTTTGATGGTCTGTTTGTTGAATTTAAGTTACATTGCATCTCCATGCCAACTCATTCTCTTTAGATTATAAGTAGACTGTTAGGTTGGGGTTAGGGTTTAAGCAGGCAGTCTACTAATACTCAACTGGACCATCAAAATAAAATGTTAACCATTACACTTCTGAATGTTTTTCTTTAACTTTTAACACTTTAAAATAATGGTCTATCAGTCAATGCTACTATCCCAAATAGTAGGAAGCTTAAGTTTACTTCACTATATCGCAAATAAATACTAATCTGATCATAACAAACTATATATGCTAGATTTGTAAGAGATCCCCATATACTGTCACCCTTTAAACTGTGGTTACATTTTAAACCATGATATTATACTCTAAACATGAAGCAATGGTGATAATATATAATTTAAAAGCTTAACATTTTTAGTTTCTAAATCTGGTGACTGACTTTCGAAAAATATTACTGAGCAACAGATATTTATTAATTGGCGACAAGGATACTCAGTTTTAAAGCATTACTTTGCTACAGCAATCCACATATAAAAATACTTTAAGAAGCTAAATTCAAATTAAATACCACCGAACTGCCCATGCTACTTCAGAATTTAATGTAAAAAAGTAAGAAAAAATATGGTTCATGCACAAAACATACACAGAAAAAAGGGCCGCCCTTTTATGGTCACTAATGGAAACTGAATGTCAACTGGTGGTCATGTCTGGTAATGCGGCCAAACAAAAATGTACTGAAAGTAATTTTTTTTACAAATATTAACTTAAAATTTGAAATATGATTAGTTCAGATATTTAGCTTTGATGTTCTGTCTAATTTGGGCATAAATAAAATAAAATCTACATTTGTTGTTTTAATATTTTCCTAAACGTACTTAGTTTAGCTTCGTAAACAAAACTTAGCTTAAATCTTCACACCAAAGGAATTGAATATGTCGTTTTCATGTCCATGTTCAAAATATGGGAGCAACAATTAAGGGGTTAATCTATTTACTAACATGAAGTAAGATTGAACAAGCATCTATTAAACATAGAAGAATAAATATTGTAACTACGTTCACACCAAAAGCAGCGAGAGCATCAAATTAGCCGGAAGTCATTCATTTTCAATGAGAGGCAGCGGCAATAGGCAGCGCGGCATGTCTTCGCCGGTGTGGGATTCGAAGAGAGTTGAAATCAAGTTAACTTTATGGTAATGGGCTATGAAGAAGTTTGGCGGCAAGCAATCAGAATGAAGAAGTCCACCACTTTAGAGGAGTTCAGAGAACACAGACCTGTGAACTTTGGTTCCGATCACAGTTGTTCCCAAGAGTTTGATCATTGCGGTCGCCAGATTTCCAAGTATTTACAATGTTTTCTTACAAGAACATGCATTAAATAAGTTACTGCTGAGTTACTGATATGCATTAATGTTATAATATCTTTAAAAATGATATATATATATATATATATATATATATATATATATATATATATATATATATATATATATATATATGTATATATATATATATATATATCTGTAAAAAAGCGGGAATCTCAGTACAAAACAGTATTGCTGTCTCAGGATATTTCAGACATATGGACATACTGGATAATAAAGTGGAGCAAAGCCACACCGCATGCACCTTGATCTTCCATTGTTAAATGAATTTGATAAAAAGTGTGCAACATTTTCACGCTAGAAAGCATGTTCTATGCAGGAATTAACTGATATGATGCAAGGGCCCCTTTAAATACGATATCAATGTAGCGTATTTTGATGCTCTTGCCGCTGGAGCTGAAGCCAGACAGTGTTGTCGCCAGAGTGGTCAGAGCGGCCTTAGACGCTCTCGCTGCCTTCAGTGTTAACGCACAGTTATAAGTGTATTGTTCATAGTTTGTTTATTCATTCATTCATTGATTCATTCATTTTCTTTTCAGCTTAATCCCTTTATTAATCTGGGGTCGCCACAGCGGAATGAACCGCAAACTTATCCAGCACATGTTTTATGTTTTATGAAACATCCGTACACACTCATTCACACTCATACACTATGGACAATTTAGCCTACCCAATTCACCTGTACCGCATGTCTTCGGACTGTGGGGGAAACCTGAGATCCAGGAGGAAACCCACGCGAACACAGGGAGAACATGTAAACTCCACAAAGAAACGCCAACTGACCCAGCTGAGGCTCGAACCAGCAACCTTCATGCTGTGAGACGACAGCACTAAAGTTTGCTTATGTTAACTAACATTAACTAATGATAATATAAAATTAAAAAATGTGATAAATGAAAATATGATCATGTCCGCCACGCAACCTCTGAAGTAGTGTGTTTTGAGAAGGCTGAATAAACTGCTCTTTGGACGTTTCTTCCAGTTGTTTCCGGGTTACACTTGAACATATTGACAAAAGCTTGTGCACATTGTTATTTGCTGGTGAGTTTTGTTAATCTCAGCTCTCTCTGTTGTGTTGTGCTGAGTTGCAGGTGCTACAGATTTCACCTGACTCACTGACCTCTGACCTTGACCTGACTCACTGACCTCGTGAAAAGGGGCTCCATTCACAATGATGGTATTGTGCGAGTGTGGTTGAATCATTGGACTGTTAACACAATAGCTTTTCCTGCTGAACTATGAAAGCAAGCCGTGTTGCAGCTGACCGCCTTCTAAATCCCATGAAGAGCACTTCTGTTTATTTACATGTATGCTAGTTTTCCAAAGTACAAAACATGACAACACTTGCAAACTAAAAAGCATTATTATTCTGTTTGATTACAGGGTTTGTATTTTTTCTTAAAACTTAAACAATGTTTATGAAGAGGTAGAAAATAAATTACTAAATCATTTCCCATTTCTTATTACACAAATACAATCAGCTTGACCTGGGGTCCATTGTTCATAGCTTGCTTAAATGATCTAGGATGATTTGGCAGATCCTGGATCTTTTAATTTTGATAACTGATCTCTGGCTAATTTGGTTCTTCAAACAAGCTCGCAAATCAGATTGAAATGTCTGGATGGCTAGATCTGAGATTGCTGTGTGTGTTGTGAAGTACAGATCTATCAATCCCCCATGAAATCATGATCAGCAATGCAACGATTGGGTGGCAGCACAGCAGCATAATGACATCATCTGATTATTATTCCATTATCCGTGCAAAAATTACACCAAATTGATAAAAAACAGTTTGTTAAATATGATACGCAATAACTTTTCAGCTGTGTTGTGGGCTGCTTGCTTTACACTTTCATCTGTCAAGAGTATTTAGCAATTTATTTAGTTTTACATAGTAGTATTTTAGCCATAGTAGTATTATAATAGCCGGTTTCTTAGTCGGTGTAAGGAATAACTGGATGTTTAAACTAATTTTGCATCACAAAAGTATTTTGATATCAGTAAAGGTGTCTGCAACTTTTGTGAAGTATCATTATCCTTATCACATATTAATAAATTCTTAAATATGTATTTATTAAATATTTATTTATTACTTATTTCATGTAGTTTCAAATTAAATTATTACTCCAGTCATTATTGCTTTTATTACTGTTACCATAATAATAATAATATTAAAAATTTATAAATTAATATTAGAGTGATTTCTGAAGGATCATGTGACTCTGAAGACTGAAGAAGTTAAAAAATTCATCATTAAAATCTCTGGAATAAATTATCAAAGAAAATGTTAAGCTACTTTTGAACAGTTATTTTATAGTGCAATAACATTTCACAATTTTACAATTTGTGCTGTATAGGGTATATGCCGAGCTAGTGTGTTTCCCATACTGATAAACTTCCGGTGACCTGTTATTGTGAACTTTTTTCCATTTTATACAGTTCCTTTTACAGCATCGATGTTGTAATGTAATTCAAATACAATCAGTTAAATAAATTTTGGTATTCATTTAGTTGCTCAAGCGTAAAACAAGACAAAAAGCCGTTTGCTCGCACGCGCCCGTCAGAATCGGCAGGCTAGCGTTGAAAGCTCCATTGAAAATACTGGGGTAAAATAAATGCTCATATTATAAAGACATGGCAGGGAAAATGTTATTTAATGCAGTGCTTTCTGTACAATCTGAGACCCACTTTATATTGGATATCACTCAGCCAGTGGAGATCACTGATTTTTAAAGAAAACAGACCTTAAACGCGCCATTTTTGCATTAGCATACAGTTCGCCAGAATCGCTTAACCCAGGTTAGTGTGAAATTAAAAGTCCTATTAGCATGCTTTGGCATATACCCTATTGATGAAGTAAATGCAGCCTTGGTGAGCAGGATTAATTTATTTTAAAACATTTAAAAATTGTATTGACCACAAACTTTTGACCAGTAGCGTAAATAAAATAAAAGTAATAAACTCTGGCCTTAATGTTCCCATGAAATTAAAATAAAGTTTTTAGATGTTAGTATCATTATTATTTGTTTTTAGGATATCTATAAGCTAGCGTGCTGTCAAACAGTTACAAAATTCACATTTGGAAGATTTAAAATTTGTAAAGCTTGTAGTTTGGCACTTCCGAACAACTGGATTAACCGTTTTATTCACGTTACCTCACATTACAGTTTCTCATCATTTCATAACCAATCAAATGCTCTCAACTATTTGACATGCCCCTCCCCCTCCAGGACGCTTCTCATTTGCTTTTCATGTGATGCACTTGAGCTTCAGATCAAAAGAAATTCGGCACATTTATCTCTCAAAGTGACCTACATGGTCTTCATCAGGTTCATCAGGTGTCCCCTGATGAAGACCATGTAGGTTGAAACGTTGTGAGTGATATTAAAGCCTTTGAGAGCTAAAGTGGCAGAGTGGCGATTTTCTTTTGATCTTTTGCTTCTGTGTTTATTTTTGATCAAACACCTGCCTGCGAGATTTTTTAGATGTGCGCACATTTCTGTTTTTTGTATGCACTTGAGCTTAACCACCTTCACTGGCAGCATGGTGATAAAACCAAACATGACTGGCTGTTTTGTTTTTGTTTTTGTTTTTTTAAATGGAAGAAGCAACACTATGTCCCACCCTCTATTCGTGTTTCAGTTGAGATTACGTCAAACATTGAATTAAAATGCATTTCAAAACACTTCGTGGGACCTTTAAGCCAGCATGGATGCTGTAGTGTGAGTGTGTTTGTCTATTACAGTAAGTTTCCTTAGCACAAGCAGATGAAGAGAATCATGTTTTTAGTGATTGTGTGTGGGGGTTTGTTTGGACAAAAGAGTTTGTTTGGAACGAACAATGCGTCATTATGTGTCTCCAAAATTATCTTACAAATTTGACGCCTGTTGGAACAGATTTGGATTCCGACTTGATTAATTGCTAACTATTGATGTTTCTGTCCTGGAGGGATTTGAGCATTCAACAAAATTAATTTTATCCTTCAAAACAGGTGTGTTTTCCATGACAAAGTCTTGGAAATGGTTCCTGTACCTGTCTCTATCTGTGATCAGGCTTGTGAGACATTAATTAAATCAGCTACAGTACGTTGTCTGTTTCATACTCTCCAGATCTGGCTCCAGACATTGGCATAATTGAAAATTTGTACTTGTCACACATTTTAGCAATCAGGGTCACTCATCCGAAATTAATAAACACCCTTTTTTTAGAATCGGAATTCTAACAAGGCTTTTAAGCGCGACGTTCCTGTACGGATATGAATCATTTAACTGTGGGAGTGTATGAATAGACTGAGAAGTTGTTAATAAACACAGATCTGATAGGTTAAGCTGATATAATTGCACAGATCCGGCAATGGAGAAAACACGAAGCGGCATGTGTTTAATTCAGCAGATTTATTCAGGCCTGCATCTCTAAATGAATACACTACGACAATAGTTCAAGCAAGAGTACATTAACTTCTCTATAACATATAAAGCTGTCATTACCGTCTCCCGCTTCTGCATTCATACATGTGTGTGTGTGTGTGTGTGTGTGTGTGAAATGAAAGTGCTCTTTAATTCTGATTACTCTGCCAGCAGTTAGTGTTTATGGTAATATCTGAGAGACGAACTGCAATAAAGCCATCTGTTTATAGTCTCCATTAAGCTGATTGTTCGGATGATATTACGAATGGCACACAGAGGCCTTTATTAGCTGATAAATAAATAGACAGGCATTAGCCTGTGCAGAGGGCAGTTGTCGGTCATGGCAAGAGGTTGTAGGGGAAATATCTGTACTGTCTCCCAGAAAGTATGTCTATAAACTCCAGATTTATCACAGAGCTGATAATGATGATGGCTGGAAATAGTGTTTGTTGCTTCAGGCGAGCATGACTCTCTAAATAGCAGATACCGTGTGGGTTGACAAGTAACTACGGGTTCTTTCACAGGACTTGAGTCAGTTTGACACCAGAATACAGTTTGCTAGATTGCTGTAAAAGTGGTTTGGCAAACACGTCCATCTGAGCCTGGTTTTACCCACTGTCACCTGTTGGTGTCTGGGGGTACTGCCTGCATTGCTTTTGGATTGGTTAGTTTGGGTTAAACAGACAATTAGTATTCATTAATACTACAATAAATAATTGATTTTGACTGTATTAACTCTATTGGATGAGAACAAGGTAAAAGTATGCTCAAGTTTTATCATTAATTGATGCTATACTGTTATTGAAATGATCTGCATCAACATTCAGCTTACTTATTCTAAATAACAACTTAATTGTGTTCTTTACAACTTACAACTTCTGCTAAATAATTTCACGATTGCCTTTTTAGATCTGCTTTACAGCATAATTTAAATACGTTTAATATTTTATGAACATTTCTTCACTCTAAAAAATAAAGGTACCAGGAAGAACCAAAGTGTTTTCACAGTGAAGCCAGAGAAGAACAATGGTTCCCCAAAGAAAACTTTTATACCAATTTTACACTGTATGATTTGAGGAAGTCATCATCAGATTGCTGTCCTTTTTACGCAGCATGACTATCTGAGGTAGTAGTCAGTTGCTGCTGTGTTTACATTGTATGATTGATTGGTCATTTCACAATCAAATGCACAGAAGCAGGAAAGAAGGTCTGAGTTCTAGCACGAGACTGGAAATGGTACCCCATTGTGGTTTTTCCAAACGTTCCTCCATTTCTTGCTTCAAAAAAAGAGCCTTTCTCAAAACCAAAGATATGTTTTCTGATATTATCATTTATAACTTCTCCCTAAACTCCCCACGGTCTTGTCTTTCTCTCATTGGCTGTAGATCACCGCTGATGTGTTTTTTTCAGTTAGAGCACTTTTCACAAAGCAGGATTTAAATCGCCAACACGTCTAGATCTTAAGCATGCCAAATATTTCATGAGCGTTGGCAATTCTCTCTAATCACAACTTTGATAGTTAAAATAAACAATTTCAATTAACTTATCAGAAAGTGAAAATCGAGGCTAAAATTGATAGTCAAGCATTCTTCGTTATTTTTTTCTAACATTGTGTGAAAATTAAATTCATGTTCTAAATTATCCCTTTCCACTCTGAAGATTTGTTTGTGTAATAAAAATAATGTATGGATTTTAAATGTTCTTCATAATTCATCAACGGCAGTAAAGTACCATTATTTTTAATTGTTTTTACTGTAAAGCTGCTTTTGAAACACTGTGTATCATATTAAAAACGTGATTTGACTTGAAAATATGGTATATAAGAAATTTAAGCTTAAAATATAAGCAGATATCTGTTCTTTCTCTTTATATAAATACTTATCAATGTGTCGTATATATTTTTTTTGCTTTCTTCAGTAGTTCGTTTTTTTTTGTTCAGTCTGCTCAGTTTCTTTTTCAACAACAACAACACACAAAAAAAACAGCTTTATCAATAATTATTTATCAATAAACAAATACAAAAACAATCCAAATGCCTTTTTTGAGCTGTATATTGTATAGGTATCAAAGGGCTTAAACACACTATCTGCAAAGCACATACACACATAATCTGTGCAGAGCCCAATTTTAGTGCACTTACAGCAGCTCATGCATGAGATGACTTCTAAAGCAGAAGAGTGCATCTGCTAAACTTGTTCCTCTGCTCACATCTCTAGTCTAAGTATACTTTGAAAGCTGTGCAGAATATTTAGTTTACTTATTTTATGAACAACTAAAATAAATAAATAAATAAATAAATATGCCTTTGGTTATTCTGTATTTGATTAATAATGTTAAAGTTCAGAAAACCCCAATTTCCAAACACAACAACTGGAACCAAATATTAACATTTCACTCAAATTAACATCTAGCAAATTCAGTTTCAAGTGTTCTCTATTTTTCAGTTTTGTTTTTCTAGCTGTATTATTTGCATTTCATTTGAAACTGATATGAGAGCATGACTAAATGATAATTAGTTAGCATTATTTTAATGTTATGTTATGTTCTACTTAAAAGCTGCCCAGATGATTAAACACAATTATGTCTGCATTCAAACACTTTAAACAGCTAGTTCTTTTGTCAAATATTTTTACAGCATTTTTGGTTCACAAACAACACAGTAGTGGCTTAAATATTACAACTTAATTGTCGCAACAACACCATCAGTTGTTTTAATCAGACTTAACTGGAGACTCCCTCTGTCCAGATCATTTGAACAAGCAAAATTATTGAACAGGTTCAATAATTATACAAATTATATTAAATAAAAACAATCTCAAATTGAAAAATGAGAAGCATAAATTCTTTGGAATGTAGTAAACATTTTCCAAAATAAAAACACTCCATTATAACACAGATGCTTCATATTTCAGTCCACACACCCTCTATTTCTCTGCACATTTTGTATGTTCCTCTTATTAGGTATTTGTTCTGACCACTATTTAAATGTATTTAAATTGTACATATTGTAAATTGTTCGATATTGACAGCTACTGACCAAGACGCAGCATAATCCTGAAAATAAAGAACACTTAATCCTTACAATGTAAATTTATAAGTCACATGACAACAGCCACTATGGACCTCCAGGTTTTGGGCCAAACATAAAACGTGCAAAAGATAGAATCAACAACAACAACAACAACAACAACAAAATCCTTATGGGACACTTTTTACTGTTTGAGCTTCATATTGTGCCTTGGTCCACTGGCCTCTTGGTCCACTTGGTTTCTTTTGGCATCCACTGCCAAATCCTTCTAGAGCTTGTTTTTAGATTCTTTCTGGCCACTTTTCACCTCTGTAAGTTGTAGGTCAGTGTCTGAAATGGATCTGTAAAACTCTGACTGCAGTCCCATAAGCTCAGCAGGAGCCGGGAGTTTAGCTGCTCTCTCTCACCAATCTGCCCTGTCCAAAAACACCTCAGAGGAGATATTTAATACCCCAGCCAACCCCCTCTGCTCTAACCCTCTCTTTTTTGTCATTTGCTTCAGATTTTAAAGCAACTAATCTATTTTTCGACAGAGTGTAAAGGATACTTGAAACCTGAACAAGTTGAATATATTTAAATAATTATACTAAATGCATCACCTCAGAGTACTTGAGTAATGATTTTCCTCAAAACTTAATCAGTTAATCAAGTTCACCTATTTTACTTCTCACAGCGAGTCCATTTAAAGGGTCATATCATCAGGAAATGTCATTTTCTTTCATCTTTTTAGATGAAAGGCATATTGAAATGTACTCTCAGAAGCTCTTCCTATTTGTAATACACCATTTTCTGAAACTCAACTGGAAAAGCAGATTGCCCTGAACCTCTGAAACTTACTTTTAAGATGTCTTCAAGGTCACTACATTATTACATGACCTGATTATTTAATTTTTTAACATAAGTCTATTGATGATGTCAAAAATCTATGTATTTATTTTAACTTGTTTACATAAATATCTAATTTTGGCTAACAAAAAATAATTTTACTCTACAAAAATGACACCACAAGAATCAAAATGTTAATATATCAAATATTCCAAAGGGGATATTTCACCCAAAACTAAAAATGTACCACCTATTCATTAACCCTCGATTAGTTCCAAACCTTTATGAGTTTATTTAATCTGTTTAGCACAAAAGGATATATTATGAAACATGTCAAAAACCTGCAACTATTGACTTCCATAGTAGGAAAAAATAATAATACTATGGATGTCAATGGTTCCAATTTTTTTTTTTTTTAAATCTTCTTTTGCGACTCTCAGAAGCTCTTCCCATTTGTAATGCACCATTTTCTGAAACTCCACTGGAAAAGCAGTTTTCCCTGATCCTATGAAGCTTACTTTTAAGATGTCTCCAAGGTCATTACATTACAACATGAACTGATTATTTTATTTTTGTAACATAAGCCTACTGATGATTTCAAAAATCAATATATTCATTTTAACTTGTTTGACTCTGAGATAAATATCTAATATTGTCTGACAAAATACAAAACAGACACCACGAGAATTGAAATATTAATATATCAAATATTTTAAAAGGGTCAATTCTCCCAAAACTAAAAATGTTCTATTTACTAAACCTCAGCTGGTTCTAATCCTTTATGAGTTTTTTTCATCTGTTGAGCCCTAAAGTATATATTATGAAAAATGCTGAAAACCTGCAGCCATTGCCTTTCAAAGAGGGGAAAAAAATAATGCTATAAAAGTCAATGGTTACAGATTTTTAGCATTTTTCAAAATATCTTCGTTTGTGACTCTCAGAAGCTTTTCCCATTTGTAATACACCATTTTCTGAAACTCTACGGGAAAAGCAGTTGTCCCTGAACTTCTGAAGCTTATTTTTAAGATGTCTCCAAGGTTACCACATCATTACATGACCATTTTTATTTTTTAACATAAGTCTTTTGATGATGTCAAAAATCTATATATTTCAACTTGTTTACATAAATATCTAATTTTAGCTGACAAAATATTTTACTTTACCAAAAAGACACTAAGAGAATCTAAATATTAATATATCAAATATTCCAAAGGGGGATAATTCTCCCAAAACTAAAAATTTTAAACTACAAACATTTTTCAAAATATCTTATTTCAAGTTTTACAGAATAAAGACACCCATAAAGGTCTGAACATATTAAGGATGAGTAAAACGATGACATAATTTTCATTTTTGGGTGAGCAATCCCTTAAATGTCGAATTTTATTTTCGACTTCTGTTGTTGTGAACAAATAAGAAACTGAGTGAATGCATATCTGCTCAAATTAATGAATTTTAGAATGCTGTAAAAAGTCTTTATAGAAAGAAAAGAAACAAACAAGCGGAGAAAGAGGTTAAGCCAATGGAACCTGATTGATGTGTTAATGCTAGCGAAGGGCTGCTGATAGCGCCGTCCTCCAGTGGGCTGTGTAATGTTTTCTGACAGACTGATTCATGTGAGCTCTGCTTATGTTTATCTATGTCAGATCAACTCTACAAACCTCTGCCGTCCACCAAAGTTTCAAACACTGACACTACGACTACGGAAACCAGAAACTTTCAAGTAGTGAAAACTCTCCCTTTGTCTGACCACAGCACCCATAAAAGCAACGAGCTACTCTGTGATTAAACAGCCTGCGATGATTCAGCATTGGATAAAAGCGTTTTGTTGTTTATAGAGAGAGGTCACAGCGCTGATAGATGAGAGTAGAGAGAGAGTATGATGGAGGGCAGGAGGGAGAGATGAGCGTTTGTTTCTGTTTGCTGGGCTCAGGCAAAGGGCTCCGGCATCCGTCATCATAGCCAAAACACGCTCTGCTCTGTGTCCAGCTCTAAGAGAAACACTGATACAATTAGCGGTCCCATAATGCCCCTCAATGACACACGATACAGGATGTTTGTAATTACAGATGGCGGGTGTGGGGCAGGTGTTTGAGGGGGGTTATAAAGGGAAAAAGAGAGAGAAATCAAAGAGTTTTGAAATAAGAGAGTTCATTGTACTACAGACATGGTTGCAGGACTCAAAATGTCTCAGATAAAATGGGACCATACACTGTAAAAAATGTCTGTAAAAACAACAGTAAAAGAATGTAAAGCAGCAACAGTAAAAGACTATTTAAACCAAAATAGTATATCACTGTATTACATACATTAAATCACCGTAAATTAACCCTTCTGTTGTGTTCACATCCTGCCCCTTACTTTAGTGTTCCCAGTCAAAATTGACAGGTCTGTTTCAACAGCTCTTATATTAGCACAACAATATGTTTTCTCCACCAAATTTTTATTCTTTAGCCGTGAACAAAGTCTCAAAGTAGTGTTTAACATGACTTTACATTAATTAGGCATAAAGTAGCTGCATTGAAAATAAAAAAGGTGCTGAAAATGTATTACAAAATGAACAATAGATGACAGAAATCAAATTACTCTGTTTCATTAGTAATAGACAGCTAACTAAAACTACTTTCGCAGGGTCTGACTAAAGAAATTAAAATTTTAATCCATCTGAATGATTTATCAACCTGCAAAGCACAAACAAAATGCTATCCTTTCCTGTGTTCCGAGTGATTGAATTTTCAGTCCTTTAATATTTTGGTCATTTTTGAGGGAGATAATAATAGTTTGATGTAATAACGGCGCGATAATAACAATTGTTGCTAAGCTAAGCTAAAAGTGCTCCTGCTAGACTCAGAAATTGGCTGAATGGAGATTAGTAGAAAGAAAGAAAGAAAGAAAGAAAGAAAGAAAGAAAGAAAGAAAGAAAGAAAGAAAGAAAGAAAGAAAGAAAGAAAGAAAGAAAGAAAGAAAGAAAGAAAGAAAGATTCACATAACAGACACTTGACGGTGAGTGAGTGAGTGAGTGAGTGAGTGAGTGAGTGAGTGAGTGAGTGAGTGAGTGAGTGAGTGAGTGAGTGAGTGAGTGAGCTGGGGTTGTATATATGGGGATGTTTTGTGTTTAAGGAATGAATATAGTCTGGATACTCATTCATTTCCTATGGCGGTCACTTTTGACCGAAAAACACCCCAGGTGTAACAAGGTTGATTAAAACAGTCCAAATTCAATGAAAGAGATGATCATCACTTTAATATGTTTAAATGCATAGTGTGGAGGATATCGTAAGGCCTTGAGGCAATCAGATGTAAAACAGAATATTTATGAGTGTTTTAAGTTGTAAATCGGTCAGATTTGACCCGAACACAACAGGAAGGTTAAGAAACAGTAAATAACTTTATTTTTTTACTCTCTTAATATGTAAAAAATACTACTTGTTACAGTGAATATATATATATATTTTTTTTTTTGTGAAATGAATGAAAAAATAAATAAATAAATAAATACAATAACTTCCCAAGCAAGCAATTACCCTAAAAGCAACAGTATATTTCTGTTAAAAACAGATTTTGTTGATGTGTACTATAAAATTTACAACATAAACTTTTAAAATTTTTACAAACACATGGATGTTTATGTCATCATTGGATATTCTTACTTTTATATATGGAGACATTTTATTTAACATCAACACATCTTTGTGAGTACTCTGATTATGTTATTGGAGCAGTTCAAACTGTTTTTTAACACTGCCTGTATGTAACAAATGTTTCTTTAAAATCTAATGTTGATATTTTTTGCTTGATTTACTGTAGACAGGGCTGGATTAACGTAAGGGATAGGTGGGGCTGAAGCCCCAGGGCCCATGGAAGAAGGAGGCCCTTGATTGGCTGAAAACTTAATTTGCGCTATATGCGGGAGATGCATCTTTGTGTTATGCATTCTCTCGTCAATAATGTGAAGTATTCCTTTCAGTTCGCTGCTGTTCAAAACCAGTGACTCCGGTGCTAAACTGGAGCTCAGAGTGGCTGTAGCCCAAACAAAATATTACATAGCCCCGTTTTAGTCACCCATAAGGGTGATTCGATGTCCCAATTTTCCCAGGACAGTCCGTTATTTCGGCACTACTGTGAGAACCGTCCAGTCAAAGGTAGGCTAACCAAGCTCGTCGTAGAACAAAAAATAAATTCAAACAGTCTTTATCATTGATACACTTGTACATGTAGTAACAGAAGCTGGGATAGGTGGAATCATGCTGAATGGACTCATGACTAAAGTGTTGTCTCGGCCACACAGCGGTTACAGCTGGACTTAAACCGGCACCCGCACAATCTTTTCATCACACAATATAACCGAGACAGTGTGCGAACAAATCAAATAGCCTACACAAGCAGTTATCAAAATATCCATCGTTGCGGAGTATCTATCTCAAGTATACACTCGGTTATGCCTTACAGTAAGTCTAACTGATGAATCTTTAATGAATGTTAACGTTGCCCCTTTTATGAAAATGAGAGTAATAATATAGAGCAATGACATATTGGTTCTGGCTTTCATTAGACAATATATTGGATGTAAAAAAAAAAAAATAAATAAATAAAAGTAAAGTAAACAAATAAATAAATAAAATAAGGATTGGCTTCTGTAACTCTGAAGAAGACAATAAGCTATTTTGGATATCAGAAGTATGGATATTAAAGATATCCTATCATTTGTCATTAGGGACTTATGGTCAGCTGAGGTTCTAAAGAAACATTTTAAGGGTAAATCTCTATTCAAAGTATTTATTTCAAAGCACCATTTTAGGAAGTATTGCAAATATATATATACATCTGATTGCCTCATATATATATATTTATTTATTTTTTTTTTTTCTGATTTTTGCAGCCTGTTTGAACTTCATCATATTATGTCATTACTTGTATACTTGCAGGCTAATTTAATAAAATAGAAAAAATATATAATAATCAAATATAAATCAAATGGTGGAAAATTAAATAAATATTTGCAATAGCCCCAGGGTAAATCTTTAATGAAGCCACATTGTGTCAGTGTTTAATGAGACAATGTGTTCTTAATCCAGCCCTGACTGTATTTGTTAGTTAATTTAGCGATTTCAATAACCTGACTGATTGTTGTAAAATCTGTGGCAAATCACTGTTATGTCTTTTGTGTTTAACCATATTTTTTTACAGTAAAGTTCTGTCAACCACAGCTGCCGCTAATTTTTCATAAAACTGAACATTACAATAAAATACTGTTATATTTCATGCAATTGTATTATGTTTATGACAGAAATAGAATGTAGTTAGGTTTACGGTATATTTATTATAAAAAGTAGTTTACTGTAAAAGAATTTACATTCACAATTGCTATTATTAAAGTAAATTACTGTAAACATTTTTACAGTACATCTGTTTTATTCAACAGAACTTTACTGTAAACAAACAGCAGTTTTCAACTGTAAAATTTACAATTTATTAAAAAGTATTCTGTAAAGTGCAGCACATTGTAACCTTATATTTTACAGTGACTTTCTGGCAACCGCAAAGGAACAAAGCTCCAAAGGTAAATATTTGTAATAGGTTACCAATGGCAACTTAGGCAAAATTTACATGACAACGATGTAGCCAAATACAGAAAAGTTTTTCCCTTTTACTTTAAAAAAAGTTTCACGTCAACACAACAACATTTTCAAAACAATCCATGTTTACACTTATCCGCAATAACAGCTGAACAAGCCTGATAAAGGTGACCCAACACGAACTGTACCGTACTGTACCACTCAGAGGAAATGAGGCATTTAAAAGTAAACTATTAAAGTACCAAGAGATGCACTTTTGTGCTTTTTAGGTACTGATATATACCTTTAAGGCACCAGTGTGGATCCATTTGTTACAAATGTGTATCCATCCACCCATCCATTTTCTACTGATTTTCCGGGGCCGGGTCACGGGGCCAGCAGTCTTAGGAGATAATCCCTCCAGCATGTCTGGCTTCCTCGAGGCCTGCTTCCAGTCTAGAACACCTCCCTAGGTAAGCGTCCAAGATGCCCAAGCCACCTCAGCTGACTTCTCTCGATGTGGAGGAGCAGCAGCTCTACTCCAACCAATCTTTGTTTTTTTTTTTTAACTTTGCCACATTGACAGCTTTTGTACCTTTATTTCTAAAAGTGTACACTGAAACGAAGCAAAACAAAAGCTCATTTTACATTATTTTCCAATGAACTCAAAGGACCTGTTTACACCTGATACACGGAAGAAAAAAAACTATTTACAGGTAACTGGTTGCAAACAATTTCTATGAGCTGAATTTAAACAAACAAATGAATTTGGACATTACAAAATTTAATGTGTTTAAATTCAACCCATATGACTTGATTACGATCAGTTACTGAAAAAAAAAAAAAAAAAAGTAAATCCAATAAGTGATTTTGTCCAGTGTTCCTGATTGCAAGCAGAGGATGCAACATACAGATGGAAACAGGGTGTGAAATGTTTTAAATTTGCTTCTTCATATCTGTTTTAATGCTAAATAGCTGCTGTTCACCCAGGATTTGGAACATATGCTGGATAAGTTGGCGGTTCATTCCGCTGTGGTGACCCCAGATTAATAAAGGGACTTAGCCCAAAAGAAGATAAATGAATTAATGTTAGAGTGTGTAAATGAGTATGTATGGGTGTTTCCCTGTACTGGGTTGTGGCTGGAAGGGTATCCGCTGCATAAAACTTGTGCTGGAATAGTTGGCAGTTCATTCTGCTGTAGTGACCTCAGATAATGAATGAATGAACAATTAATCATTTCTTGACATTCCAGCCACCATTATCAATGGAAAATGTATTCAAACAAACATTTATAGTATATCTGAAAATAAAATATGCTCTACACACTGACAAACACAGCTCTGCACATGAAAGCAAGATGATCTGATTCTAAATAAGATTGAACAGAAGCTGGGGTTTGCTAACCAATCGAGCACAAATTAATTATGTTACTTTTGGAACAATCAGCTACATCCTTAAAATGCCATTTTGATGTGAGTCCAGCTTTCTATTGTCCAGGTAATAAAGCAGTCTGGCAAAATGTTTTGCACAAACAACTAATTTTCACCCACTGCTGCAGGGATATTCTTTTATTATAAAATATTCAATTTCACTGTTGCCTATTCTTAACCTGGGATTCTGTGTAAGGGCACCTGTAGGCCTCAAAAGTTATATCCAAATACACAGCAAACTGCATGACAAGATTGCTCCATTGTTTAAACAAAAAAATGGTGTTAGCCATGGGGCAACGTGGTGGCGCAGTGGGTAGCAATGTCACCTGGATCAGTTGACATTGCATATTCACTCCGTGTTCGCGTGGGTTTCCTCCAGCTCCTCCGTTTTCCCCCACAAATCCAAAGACATGTACAATACAGGGGAATTTGGTGAGCTAAATTGTCTGCGGTGTATGTGTGTGAATGAAAGTGTATGGGTGTTTCCCAGTGATGGGTTGCAGCTTGAAGGGCATCCGCTTCATAAATCGTGCTGGATAAGTTGGCGGTTAATTCCGAAGAGCCGAAGAGAAAATGAATAAATGAATAGTTAGCTACTTTGCCCTTTTTCACCTCTTTTTATAAACAGATAGCAGAGTCCATAGTTTGCTTGGAGGTGAGCACATGTCAAGAAGTAACTAGTTGTAGTTAGCACAACATTTAAACAGGCCAATTATGGAACATAAAAACACTGATGCTGTTTTCTTTTCAGCTTGTCTGAGCTGGCCGACACAGAAGAACTTAAAAAAAAAATCTACAAACATGAAAAATGTATCTTATGTCACCTTTAAAACAAAACCAATACCTCTAGCTTGAGCTCTTGCACTATTCTGGGGTTTAAACCACTCAGATTTGAATGTGATTTTGCTTGTGTCCACTAAAGTTCAGAAAAAAAACTAATAAAAATACAACTAAATGTGTGTTTGAAGCTAAATTCTGCATGGAGGTGACCCTCAAAGAGCAGAATTGGAGTCCTGTGAAAGAAGCGAGCAAACTCTGATGCCAACCAGACTCATTCAGCAAAAACCCTGGGAGTTTTCTGTGAAAACACCATAATATGATACAAAACAGAGTAAGAAAAAGTGTTTAATGACACAGATGCTAACTTATGTGTATGTGTGTGTGTGTGTTATTAGTGATATATCATTCATTAATTTTCCTCAGTAGCGTGGCGGTAGTGTCGCTACTTTCTAAATCAAATAGTTTTTCAGTTTCTTTTTTTTATTAGTCAAGTAGCGCAGTAGCATCCACACAAGCTACATTGACAAATTGCAGATCAATAAATGACGGCACCGACATTATAATATAATGTTTTTTCCAAAATCTTTCTTTTACTTTAAATTCCTATAGTTTTTCAAATGTGTAACACTTGGTTTTATTAGATTTTTTGTTTAAGCTATTATATACTGTAATTTGTTTCTGTTTAGCACAGCATAATATTTACAGTAAGTAACTGAACTTTTAAGCGTCATATGTTTCATTGGCAGTTTTAATTATCTCTAAGATATGATTGACTTGGATAGAAAAAGCTTCGATATAGAAATGAAAATTGTAAAAATAGCTTAGCTAAGCTACTTTTGCCATGTAGCTTTTAGCTTAGCTTGCTACATTTCCCAGGGGTAGCTTTTAGTGTAGTTAAGCTATGTTTTAAGTAGAGTAGCTAATAGCTTAGCTCACTACATTTGTCAAGCAGCTTGCCCAACACTGATTTTCCTTCATTTTAGTCTCTTATTTATTAGGGGTCACCACAGCGGAATGAACCGCCAGCTACTCAGCTTTAAGTTTTACGCAGTGGATGCACTTCCAGCCACAACCCAGTACTGTGAAACACCCATACACTCTCACCTATAGTGCATGTCTTTGGACTGTGACGGAAACCAGAGCACCCAGAGGAAACCCACATGATTATTCGTTCATTCATTTTCTTTTCAACTTAGTCCCTTTATTAATCTGGGGTCGCCACAGCGGAATGACCGCCCCATAATAAGTGATACATATTTTTTTTGTTAATAGTAAATATTGAGTATGGTATATTGAGGCCCAATCCCAATTCTACCTTCCCCCTTCCCCCCAATTCTACCTTTTAGCCCTTCCCCCTTGTTTTGCACGTGCATGCCAAGGGGTAGGGGTGTCCCAATTCTCTTTAGCTTAAGGATGTAGGGATAAGGGGAAGGGGTGAATAATCCTTCGAAAAAAAATTTTTCAGGACCACACTCGAAACCAAGGGCTAAGAAAATTTCCCAGAATACACCAGCTAAAGGGCGCAGTAGGTAGTGCTGTGGCCTCAAAGCAAGAAGGTCGCTGGTTCGAACCTCAGCTCAGATGACGTTACTGAGAGGAGTTTGCATGTTCTCCCTGTGTTCGCGTGGGTTTCCTCCGGGTGCTCCGGTTTCCTCCACAGTCCAAAGACATGCGGTACAGGTGAATTGGGTAGGCTAAATTGTCCATAGTGTATGAGTGTGTGTGTGTGTGGATGTTTCCCAGAGATGGGTTGCGGCTTGAAGGGATTCCGCTGCGTAAAAATGTGCTGGATAAACTGGCGGTTCATTCCGCTGTGGCGACCCCGGATTAATAAAGGGACTAAGCCGACAAGAAAATTAATGAATGAACACCAGCTAAACCCGGAAGTAAGGAGACCCACACATTTTTATGACAAACAAAAACATGTTTTAATATAATCATAGCCGTGTTCGTGTTTTACTGTCATACTTTAAAAAAAAAAAAAAAAAAGGCCAAAAAATGCTAAATTTTGCAATCTCTAATCCTTAATAATAACTCCTCTACAGCAGTCCCACAACATTCTGACACTCGATGACACCCTGTCAGTAACGTCTAGTGGCTGAGAATGAGCTTTTTAGAGTGTCTGCTATAATGTTAATGTTGTTTTTGTGTGTTTACATAGATGAATATGACCACTGTGTAAATACACAGTTACGATCTTATTGCCACATTAGATTTTGATTACATAATATATGCCTTCAGTGATTTCTTAAAGATAAATACCAAAAAATAGCACAACTGGAATAACTACAGCAGTGAAGCATATGAAGCATATATCGCAATGACATATGATGACATGTGCAGGTGCTGTCCCAATTCTTAGGGGTAAATTTTGAAGCCCTTCCCCTTAACCCTCTGTTGTAAGGGCCAAGGGGAAGGAGTAGGGGTACAAAAATAGAATTGGGCCAAATAGTTTCTTTTTAACCCTCAGAAAAAAGAATAAAGAAGTGAAATTAAATTCCACAAATAACAGTGAAAATAAATCAGTCTTGTGTGTTTATTGAGCAGTTGTGCTGTTGTGTTGGTTGTGTGACCGGCCCCCGACATTTGGTGGTCCTCCCCTGTGCGTTTGTGTGTGGTATAGTGATTAGCGATGGGGTATTGGTGAGGTTTAGTTCAAAGGCTGAAGTTCATCTCATTTATCCGTGGTGTCAGTGTGATCTGATCAAAGCGGCGCAGGATCAATGTTTATGTCACTCTCTATTTAATCCACGTTTGATCAACTCAGACACACCTCTCCACGTGGACATTAAACCACTTAAAAAAAAAAAAACATCACAGCATATGTTGAACAACAGAAGGTGTGTCAGTCCACTTGTGTCCTTTGTCATGTCCTCTATTTCATAATTCAAATGAAGCGATGACATCACTCTTCCTCGGTGCACAGACTCTCTCATATGCGTCAGCGGAGAAAGGTACCACTTTAGACTCACGTCAGCAGATGACTCATTCTAAATACCACACGCACGTATGCATAATGTACTGTTGTAGTACAACTCGGGGGGTTTATTAAATCAGATGTAGACTCTCTGCCTTGTTATACAAACCTGAACACAATGAACCATCTATCATTCTTTTATAGAGGTCTATGTCTAAATAATGTTAAAAGGGTTAGTTCACCCAATAAAATGAACATTTACTCATCCTCAAGGGTTTTGTGTTCATCTGAACACGAAAGAAGATATTTTGAACAAAGATGGAAATCTTTAACCATTGACTTCATAGGAAAAACAAATATGCTTACAGCTTTGCAGTTTTTATTTTATTTTTTATATCTTATTTTGTGTTCAACAGAAGAAAGACAGTCAAACAGGTTAGAAAAAAGTAAAGTTAAACAGAATTTTATTATTTTAATAGTAGTTTTGTTATTAAAAAAGGGTGTCAGTCAACAGTAAGAATGCCAGTAGTTTCAGGTTTATTGGTTGTCATTTTTTTTTTCTTCTCTTGATCATGCATTTACATGTATACACTCACCGGCCACTATATTAGGTACACCTGCTCTTTAACACAAATTTCTAATCAGCAATTCACATGGCAGCAACTCAATGCATTTATGCATGTAGACATGGTCTAGACCAGGGGTGCTCAATCCTGTTCCTGGAGATCTACCTTCCTGTACAGTTTAGCTTCTACCCTGATCAAACCCACCTGATTTACTCACTCATTCCCTTATTCTTAAATCCCCTCACTCATTCATTCATCCACTCACTCAATCACTGATTCACTCACTCATTCTTTAATCCCCTTACTTATTCATTCATCCACTCACTCAATTACTGATTCACTCACTCGTTCCCTTATTTTTTAATCCCCTCACTCATTCATTCATCCACTCACTCAATCACTGGTTAACTCACTCATTCCCTTATTCTTTAATCCCCTCACTCATTCATTCATCCCTGATCAAACCCACCTGAATCAATTAATTAGGACCAGAAATCCACTTGATAATTACAGACAGGTGTGTTTGATAAGGGTTGCAACTGAAATCTGCAGGAAGGTAGATCTCCAGGAACAGGATTGGCCACCCCTGGTCTAGACGGTCTGCTGCAGTTCAAACCGACCATTAAATTTGGGAAGAAAGGTGATTTAAGAGACTTTGAACATGTCATGGTTGTAAGTGCCAGATGGGATGGTCTGAGTATTTCAGAAACTGCTGATCTACTGGGATTTTCATGCACAACCATCTCTAGGGTTTACAGAGAATGGTCTGAAAAACAGAAAATTTCCAGCGAGCGGCAGTTCTGTGGGTGAAAATGGGAGAATGGCCAGACTGGTTCAAGCTAATAGAAAGGCAACAGCTACTTAAATACCCACTCATTACAACTGAGGTATGCAGAAGAGCATCTTTGAACGCATGGCACATCAAACCTTGAGGCGGATGGGCTACAGCAGCAGAAGACCACACCAGGTCCCACTCCCGTGACAACAGAAGATTGGAAAAAGGTTGCCTGGTCTGATGAGTCTCAATTTCTGCTTTAACATTCGGATGGTAGGGTCGGAATTTGGCATCAACAACATGAAAGCACGGATCCGTCCTGCTTTGTATCAACAGTTCAGGCTGCTGCTGGTGGTGTAATGATGTGGGGGATATTTTTTTGGCACAGTTTGGGTCTATTAGTACGAATTGAGCATCCTGTCAATGACACAGCCTACCTGAATATTGTTGCTGACCATGTCCATCCCTTTATGACCATAGTGTACCCATCTTCTGATAGCTACTTCCACCAGGATAACGTGCCATATGTCAATATAGACCAAAATCTCTGAGGAATATTTCCAGTATCTTTTTGAATCTATGCTACGAAGGATTAAGATATTTCTAAAGGCAAAAGGGGGTCCAACCCGGTACTAGTAAGGCGTACCTAATAAAGTGGTCGGTGAGTGTATTTTGAGTGTTGCCAACTTATTTTCACATCTGTGATGTTGAACGTTGTGGTATTGCAAAATCTAATTATTTGAATATGTCACAGACACACAATGGGCTGAAAATGATAAACAAATCAGTATTGTTTTGCATCATAAGCCAATGTTTTCCATGCTGTGCATGCCATGAAGGCAAAGTATAGCTTTTTGTATGTGTAATGAACATTATAAGTATGTTGCTTGTGAACATCTTCATTTTCTTTCTCTTATTATTATTAATACAATGTCAAATGAATACTGTAATGATTCAATTTAATGCAACAACAACAACAACAAAACTGAATGCAATGCAAATAAATTATAAATACATATAAATAAATAAAATTATTTATTCATTCATTTTCTTTTCAAATTAATTCATTTATAAATAAAATTTAAAAAAATGTATAAATAGTTTGAATAGATTAGACTAATTAAATACATGAACAATAAAATGAATACATTAAAATGAAATAAATATGTTAATGCAAATAAAATAAAACAATAATAAAATAATTAATGTAATTCAATTAAATTGTAATAAGGTACAATTATTATTTAAAACATAAATAAATAAACAAACAAATAAACAAACAATCAAATAAATAAATGCATAAATAAATAAATGAAATGAAACAACAAACAAACAAACATGTATGTAAGTGATCCAATCTGTCAGAAGAAAATGTTCTAATTGCTGACCACTATATATGTATATACATATACATATATATATATATATATATATATATATACATATATATATATATATATATATATATATATATATATATATATATATATATATATATATATATATATATACATAAACACACACACACACACACACACACACACACACACACATATATATATATATATATATATATATATATATATATATATATATATATATATATATACATATATTGCTGACCACTATATATATATATATATATATATATATATATATATATATATATATATATATATATATATATATATATATATATATACATACATATGTATATATATATATATATATATATATGTGTGTGTGTATATATATATATATACATATGTATATATATATATATATATATATATATATGTATATATATATATATATATATATATATATATATATATATATATATATATATATATATATATATATATATGTGTGTGTGTATATGTGTATATATATATATATATTTTTCTCTCTCTTTTGTTCTTATTTTAAATAACCATAAAATTTTTTCAGTACCATCCTGTTAGTAAGTTTGACTCTCGCCTTGCAACTAATTGAGTAAAATAACTGCCTTTTCACCAAGCAGTTTCACTGATGAAGGATTAAAAAAAAAGACACGAAGTAAGCCTTAATCCTACCATGGCTAACGCCTTCTTACCAATGTCTGTCTTTGAGCAAATCAGTTGGGATTACTGGGTGAATGTCACCTCATATAATTAATATTCATGAGCCAAGCTTCCCCATCAGTTCAAAGAGTCACTTTGTATTCTATTGTACACTCGGTTGCCATTCACATTTCTATTGCTGAATTAAAGGGACTGTTCAATTTTTTCACTATTTACTCACCCAAACATTTCTGCGTTTTATTCTTATATTGAACACAAAAGAAGATATTTTGAAGAAAGCTGAAAACCTGTAACCATCGATTTCCATAGCAGGATAATCAAATACTATGGAAGTCAATTGTTACAGGTTTTCAGCTTTCTTCAAAATATCTTCTTTTGTGTTCAACAAAAGAAAGAAGCCCATAATGGTTTAAAATAAGTAAATATTGACAGAATTTTCTTTTTTTTTAAGTGTTTTTTTATTTTTTATTTTCATGAAGTAACTGTTTTAAATGATACTTTCCTAGTAGTATTTTTTACAGAAGATCAGTAATAACACTGGCGAGTGTGTGGTTATATAAATCCGCCTTCCTTGGAGGGTCTTAATAGATCTCCTGCTGCTGAAACGACGCCAGTGACTAACCCTAAACAGCATTCTGAGGGCCGTTTACTGCTCAGAACAGCATTGAGGGCCCGTCTGCAGTCAGTGCCAGGAAATTTCCCCTGACCCCTGATCACCCCAACACACTCACTGTTCATACACCCACAGGGCTCTCGGTGGGGCTGCGGTCACGCTAAACTAAATTAATTTTAATGGGTAAGAGGTATAATGTGAGTTCACTGAAGGCCTTAGACAGTGGGGCGGAATTTGGGGTCATAAAAGCTTACAAATGTCTCCTAAAGAACCTTGGACTTTGTATCAGGTTTAATTGAGTGCAGAGTATACGGAATAAAGGTAAACGATATCGTCTCTTCCCCGATTTACTGGTTTTGTTTAAACATAAATTGGATTTGTAAGGTTATTGTTCTTTTGTCTTCAAGTTTAATATGGCTGTCTAGTTTGAATGCTTCCCAAAGAGCAGAACTGTAAATCTGGGTTGATTCTAATCTTTGAGCCTCTTTGAGAACACGAAAGCTCTGTAAAACAAGCCTTTAACTTTTACTATCAGTTTTGACAGTCGGCTACACTCTTGAATAATAAAATAAAATAAATCACTGGTGTAAATTATGACACATTTCCACTTATTTAAACTGTGCTATTTTAACTCATTTTCAACAAACTGAACCTGAGGGCAACATTAATTTTGAAAAGATGATGTCAAATCACTTTCACTTCTTTTATTTTGTGAATTGAGCACATCTTACACTTGTAGAGTAAATTAATCTCATTGCATAATAAGGACAACCAGAATTATCTGTTATTCATTGCATAAATATATGATTAATGCTAACTGTTGACATGGACTGATCTAGCATAAATTATGAATTAGCATTAGCACAATTATGGCTTAGAGAGTGATGCAACAAACATTCATGTTGTCATCAATGATGTTAATAAAGCTGCCAACACTCAAAACATGAGTGATATTCCTCCTCAATGCACTAACCCTAAACTCAGAATCTTCAAACTAACAAGTTTAAACTCAAACTAGCCTGTCACAATAATCAATATATTGACTTATCGCACAACACATGGTGATGCAATATAAACCAATTATTGCAACATTTTAACTGATTCCGCAGCCTCTCTATCTCTTTATGAGGTGTCAGTGTCACTACGGTTAACAACAAACAAACACTATTCACCTTATTCTTCGCCGACGAGCGGGCGCAGCCTTTTGAATCTTTTTGGCTTGAGACTTCCAGTCTCATTCACTTGCATTCATTTTTAGACATTAAAAACTGCTCGTTTCGCTGTTTGATGTTGCAAACTGATGTTCCCTTATTATGTTATTCTACTTGATCTATATAATCATGCAAACATTTGTTTGTAGAGCAAGTAGTTTGACAGTTTTTTGCCGTTTATTATTCCTAGTAATTTCTCCTATAGGCGACTGAATCAGAAGTTCTAAAACAATCGTGAAAAGAGGCGCACTTCCGCATTTTAGAACAAGTTCAAAAGTGTTTACTATAAACTACTATAGTATATATTCATGTGAGTGTCTGACAACTAAAAATAGATTTCACAGCCTCTGTTACTTTTTACCTTGAATGTTTTTGTTAACATTATTATTACTTATTTGTTTAGCATATACATTTTCACATTCTAATTCCAATGCCTAATTATTAAATTGCTAAAATTACTATAATTAAAATATTCTTACTATTAAAATATTATGTGTTCTTTAGAAGAGTGCACTTGCTTATATATATATATATATATATATATATATATATATATATATATATATATATATATATATATATATATATATATATATATATATATATATATATATATATATATATATATATATGACAATAACATAGTTTATCGCAATTAATGACTAAAAAATATGGATGACATGACATGGCCTTTTTTCATAAAATGCCTTAAATGCAAAATGCCTAATGACAGGTATTTGTACAATACACCTAGCAGTAGGCCTATTAATACAGCAACTTGCTTGTATATTGTTAATATTTTTTTCTTTGACTGTTTTCATTTTGTTTATTCAATGCCTTAATTATATTTGGCAAATCAGGAATTACATTTACATTTAGTCATTTAGCAGACAATTTTATCCAAAGCGACTTACAAATGAGGACAAGGAAGCAATTTACACAACTATAAGAGCAACAATGAATAAGTGCTGTAGGCAAGTTTCAGGTATGTAAAGAAAGTGTAAGAAGCTAAACATTAGTGAATTTTTTTAATTTAAAAAAAAAAATTTATTTTGTAGTTAATGGAGGAGTCAGAGAGGGAATTGCATATTAGTAAGGAAGTGGAGACTAAATAGTTGAGTTTTTAGTCACTTTTTGAAGACAGCGAAAGACTCTGCCATTCTGATGCAGTTAGGGAGTTCATTCCACCAACTGGGCAGATTGAGCGTGAGCGTTCGGGAAAGTGTTTTCTTCCCTCTTTGGGATGGAACCACGAAATAACATTTTAATGTTTATTAGGTGTTTTCAAATAAAAAGTCAACGGTAAATGACATTCATTAATTTTCTTTTCGGCTCAGTCCCTTTAATAATCGGGGGTCTCTTCAGCGGAAGGAACCGCCAACTTATCCAGCATATGTTTTACGCAGCAGATGCGCTTACAGCTGCAATCCATTACTGCTTCCATACAATTTACAATTTAGGACAATTGTGGACAATTTAGTTTACTAAATTCACATACCACATGTTTTTGGGCTTATGAGGTAAACTGGAGCACCCGGAGGAAACCCACACAAACATGGGGAGAACATGCAAACTCCAGACAGAAATGCCAACTGACCCAACCGAGGCTTGAACCAGCAACCTTCTTGCTGCGAGGCAAAATATGTACCCACTGCACCATCATGCAGCCCATTTACAGTTCTTTGTTATATAATGTATTGTGTTTGACAAACTGAATATCAGAAATGTCCTGTAAATCATTTTTAAATAATGTTACAGGAGATTAATGTGAACATAGGTTAACATTAGTTTTGTCTTTCTAAATTATTTCAAACCCATTAAAAGAATTACTGCTAGATACCGATCACCTGTATTTTCCCCATCATGGCTAAGGTATCAGCAAACAACCAAGATAAAGCCCACACTTTAACAAATAAACAGTTGTCCATCAGATCCTGTAGGTCAAAATGTATAGTCTACAGCTGAAACACTCATTTTATCATGGTAAAATAACAGAGAAATCAAACACTGATACTTCAATCTCCTTCCAAAGCTCCAATGCTCTGCTTAGAGAAGCTGTCAATCACAATTGTTAAACTTTTTCTATAGCATTAAATTACTGGTCAATACTGTTTACAAAAATGAAGATCTGAACCTATATCAGCATAATAACCAGTGCCTTAATTGACCAACTTTCGGGACATTTTAATGCAGGTGTAATAATTTTTTTCCAATTTTGGTTTAAGTCTTATTTGGTAACATGGAAAAGCCAGGCTTTATGTCTTGTACTGCAGCCAGCCCCCATGGGCGATCTAACACATTTTAGATAGGAAGTTTGAAAATAATTTTAAATTTAAATCTACTTATATGTTTGTTAAAATGTAACCTTAAAATAGTGTTGAGTTGATAATCGATATTAAATTGAATCGCGATAAAATTGATGTCAATAACAATAATAAACTTTGAACTTTTTTATTCTATATTGATCTAAGAGCCAATTCCACAGCAGAAATGTGCAACAACGGGAATCTAAAGTGTGTTGATATTAGAGATTTGATCGGTTAAATATGTTATGACATTTAATGAACCCTCTATTTTTTGCACTTCAGTCATTGTTGAGATACTATTTTATAATGCTAACGTGACGAGTTGTTAATGCTTCCAGATTTAAATTTCCATCTGACATTTTTGTCAGAATTGAGTTATTCACATACTCTTATTAAATGACAACTTATTTACATTATGTGATGTTTTTTTTAGAAGTAGTTTATGTTTCAAGACTCATTTAAAAAAAAAAAAAAGGTTTTATCTACGAAGCCGAATTCTAACTTTTTTCTGTGAGCCAATCAGCATTACGAATGCATGCATAAGGACCAATCAGGATCAGCTTTGTCATTTCGCTGGACTGCTCTTTTGACAGCAGGAAAGACCAGAAAGAAACACAAAATCAGAGTCGACTTAATAATGCGGCACAACACAAAATTGGAGATGAAAACTGGAAAGATGCGTAAATGTGATGATTTAGAAGCATTTTTGACATTCAGATGAAATGTTATATTTTACATTGTTGAAAAAGAAACAGTTATTAAATATTATAATATTAAATGTGAATTTTTTAATTTGTGTACATTTATCAGTGTTTATTAAACTTTGTTAAACAACTCATTTGCTCATTGTTTGTTTTTTAAGTCATTAAATTTGAAAGCCATGAAGGGCAAATACTTAATTTAACTCATGGGGCATATAATTCAATAATTCAAGCATATAATTCATCAAATATGACCATATTAATTACATAAAATTAACATCTGCATTGAACAAAATATTTAGCACAGCCTTGTATCCCTAATTTAAACAAGAAAATACTTTCTTCAACATCAACATATTGTTACAACACCATTTATTTATTTATTTTTTTATTAAATTAATAAGCAGACAGATTTTTTGAAGTATATTTTTTGAAAAGTAGTGCTTCAATTAATAATATGCCGGTGAGAACCTTATAATTCCAAGTAGAAAATGACTTTTTCTTGTATTAGAAGTTTCTATCTGCATTTACCCTGTTTTTTTTTTTTTTTTTTACTCTAATCTGCAAATTTAAGAGATTATTTTTAATAATTTACTTTTAGAGTACATTTAGGGGCTCTGTCATTTTAGTGTATGAAAGAAAACTATTACACACATTGTTTGCTATATGGAATGCAAATACTTTGAAGCTCGATATCTCAAAATCATTAAGAAAGTAGATAGAACCTTATAATTCCAAGATAATGAACTGATATCAAAATAGTTATCGTTATCGTTAAAATAGACAGAATTTTTGCCATAATGCCAAGCCCTACCCTAAAATGTGGACAGTTAGTTAGTGTAATTTTATTTTTTTTTATATATATATATATATATATATTTTTTTTTTTTTACAGTTGTCAGATATAGGTCGAATTGTCAATTAAAACCAACGGTGGTGTCAATTCCCTGTTTTTATTTCAAACTTTTTTTTTTCTTTGGTCCAAATTAAAACAAACTAAGAAAACTAAATGTTACTCAGCTTCAGAAAAAGACTAAAAAAAAAAAAAAAAAAAAAACATAATGAGTTGGCTATGGTCACATAACTCACTAAATCTTTTACCCTGCAGTTTCTTGATTGATCAGCCATATGAATCCCACAGCCGGTTCTCCTTTGAGGATCTCCAGGCCAAACAGCACTTCTGACCCCTGGTGACCCTCACGACACATGGCTTCCTACTCATCCACTAAGACCCTTGCTTGGTACTCAAACAAATGTTGAATCTGCCAAAGAAAGAAAGCCACCCACCCGTTGAGACCCATCCAAACGTCAAGCGAACCGCTTAAAAGCCAACTGAGCATCATAGCAGTTCATAACCACTGTTCAATTTTGAAGCCTGTAATCTGCACTGACCTGCCATTTTAGATTAGACCTAGCAGAACTGACAGTATTGCTGCCTTCAAGTCATATTGGAATGATTGTGTTTGTGCGATGAACAGACAAGAGCAATGCAGAGTCAGAATTTCTGAGTCTGAAAAAAAAGAGCCCTCAAATTAACTGGGAGTAACATTTATTTCCTAACTGGGAACTTTTTACTCCTCAATAGGGCCTTGTGATATTGGAAAAGTCTGACATTGTGATATGTTGTTCTTCCCCGATACATATTGCGATATGAATACAATTTCCCTTTATGCCTTGAATAACTCTATTTGGCAAAATTATTGAATTTAGATTGATTGGATTTATTTTGTAAGTGTGTGAATCTTGTATAAAAAATTTCTACAAATTGCAAGCAAGAATAAATATAATAGAGCAAAGAAAAACAAAAGAAAGGAAAAAGTGCTTTATGGTTTCTGAAGAGTCAAACAGTATTCAGGTACAGAAATTGAATAATGAACATAGTACATTACAATACTGAGTTACTCCCCCAAAAAGTACTAACTGATTGCGTTACTTAGCTACTTTTTATGAAAAGTAATGTGTTGTGTTACTTTTAAGTTACTATTTCTTACCTTGCTGACACATTTTTTCACCTTTTTTTAAATAGAGTAGCTCTGCATTTAACATATATAACCTACACCTTCATTTTCCTTTAAAAAATGTAGGCTAAAATTATATTTTGAGAACTTTCTGAGCCCAGAGCTATACAGTACATGTTGTACATACAGAATAATGAACGCATGTAATGTGTTTGGTACTTTTGTACATTTTGTGTTATTAGTTAAGAAAATTCACTGTACATTGAGATAAAGACTCCAATAATGCCTAGAGGTACTAACATAAAAATAATAATTTATATTAGAGGAAAAACAGATTTTTCACCTTTAAAATGTTTGATAACAAAATGAACTATAAGACGATAAAAAAAATCCCTAAAACAAAATAAATCTTTGAGCTTTATACATTGAATAAATGGCTTCACGTGGCCTTAAAAAAGTCACCATAGAATTATAAGGTTCTATCTGACATTTTTGTCAAAATTGAGCTACTGTCATATTCTTATTAAATGACGACTTATTTACATTATGGGATGTTTTTTTTTATAAGTTGTTTACATTTTAAGACTTTTCTATATATATATATATATATATATATATATATATATATATATATATATATATATATATATATATATATATATATATATATATATATATATATATATATAAATGTTACACACATATTGTTTGCTATTCATTCATTCATCCATTCATTCATTTTCATGTAGGCTTAATAAAGTCCCTTTATTAATCTGGTGTCGCCACAGCGGAATGAACCACCAACTTATCCAGCACGTTTTTACGCAGCGGATGCCCTTCTAGTCGCAACCCATCTCTGGGAAACATCCACACACACACACACACACACACACACACACACACACACACACACACACACACACACACACACACACACACACAAACACACACACACACACACACACACAAACACACACACACAAACACACAAACACACACACAGCAAAAAATTTAGCCTACCCAATTCACCTGTACCGTATGTCTTTGGACTGTGGGGGAAACCGGAGCACCCAGAGGAAACTGGGTGAATGCGAATGCAGGGATAACATGTAAACTCCACACACAAACGCCAACTGAGCCAAGGTTCGAACCAGCAACCCAGCGACCTTCTTACTGTGTGGCGACAGCACTACCTTCTGCGCCACGGCATCACCATTGTTTGCTATATGCAAAAACTTTGAAGCTCAATATCTCAAAATCATTCAGAATGCAGGTAGAACCTTATAATTCCAAGGTGACGAAATGTGAGAAAAAAAAATCTTACTATATTACAAAACGTAGTTGCTTCTACAGTAGACAGTGGCTGCATATCATTAACAATAAAAGCAATGACTTTTTTTAAGTTTAGTCGAAATAATTGTTTTACCTGGAGAACATGAACTGATGTCAGTCAGTCATTGTTTAGCTAGAGTTGGTGTGCGTAATTCTGTAATGTAATTCTCTGGCCTGCCATTGTTTTTCTGACTGTCTGTAGTGATAATGGGTGATTTGCGAATTAATCACTTGTTTTTAATCGAATTTTCTAAGTGAACCGGTTGTGGTTCAGGTGAAGTTGTCATGGAACATTTTGCGTCTTCAGTAAGTACTAACATACTCCCTCTGACTTGAAATAAACCCATATCCTGAGTTATTCAGTTACTAGAACAGTACACTGTAAAAAAAAGACCTAATGATGATTAGTGCGAGCCGACTGTCTGTTCCCTCACAACACGCTCTCATTGAGTGTGTGGTCCAACTAAGGTCTTTTTTATTCCCCAATCTATTTTGTAAAAGCCAATTAAGCAAGTTAAACAGTAACCGTTACTTTTTATTTTTTAAGTAATGTGTTATATAACGTGCGTTGCTTATAACGTTACCCCCAACACTGAAAATATGTACACTGTATAGTTTTCATTGTATTAATAATTATGTAAAATTATTCTTCATAAAAGATACAAATGTTAAACATTTTTGTGCCTTACTGCTTTAAACTTCTTGAAATGCCTCTTGAACAAATGCAAATGATAAAGCGTCACTCTGTCATGGTTATACTTTGCAATGACTCCACAAATCTCATATATTCTCAATTGTTGTGCTGATCAACTATAATCTCTCAACATACCCTGTGATGTGACTATAGCGGACACACACATTGAAATATTAATGCTGAATTGATATACCCTGCAGCCCTACTCCTCAATATGCACGTTTTTCCACATACAAAGGTAGTTTGACAGACAGACAGACAGACAGACAGACAGACGGACATAGATACATGATAGATAGATAGATAGATAGATAGATAGATAGATAGATAGATAGATAGATAGATAGATAGATAGATAGATAGATAGATAGATAGATAGATAGATAGATAGATAGATAGATAGATAGATAGATGGATAGATGGATTGAATGATGGATGGACAGACAGACAGACAGACAGATTATGATGATCCCCAAAAATATATAAATACATTTTTAATTCAGAAATTATTATTATAAATACTTTTAGGAATTTGAAGGATGTAAGTTTACGCTCATAAAATGTCATCATCAGATACTTTGTGCCAAACATGGGCATATAGCCCTGTCCTCTGTGACTGCAGAAGCAGTAAAGGTTAAAATTAGCTGCTCTGGTCACCATCTGCGCTGCTTCAGTGAACTTTAGGACCTTCAAGTGCTGTCCGGTTTCACCGCCGAGTAGCTTTATGTGCAAACTCTATTTGATTCTGCCCAGAGAACCAATAATTGGCCATTAATACTGCACTGTTTCTGGCTGTAATGATGGCATCGTTAATGCAGCTAGAAATGGAGTGTAAAATCTAAAGTTTGAGCTGGTGGGTGGGCATCGGACAGCTGTATTGAGTAGGACTGACTGCATATTAAAACCCATCCGAGCATCAATCCTGCACTTTCAAACTCAGCAGATTACAGAGGCTGCTCAAGAGGTTTTGCCGATGGCCGATAAATGTTTTCCATAATTGCTCATTCTTGATGAGTATCAACACCCTGTGAAGTGTTTCAAATGTGTCTGTGATTGCTACTGGTGTTCTGAAGCAGATGTGTTATTAAATATGAAGCTGCAGCTGTTTGACTTCTCTGCATTTGACAGCTCTGTTCTGGGTTTGTCTTCAGGACTCTACCATTGTACTCTGACTGCTGTACTGCTCTTTCAATGTGGATTTCTAAACAGCTGATTTCATTGAAACAAAGCATGTCATAGTTGACGATGGTTGCAGAGGTGTCACGCATCAACTCATGGTAATTTTGGCATTAATTTGAGTTTTTATTAGAACCATAACAGCTGTACCATGCTTGAAAAGAGAGTCAGAAATTATTCTTGTAAACAACTGGTAAGCAATGTCAGAGACTCTGCAGGTTTCACCAAGTTAAATTTAAAACTTTTAAAGTGAAGATTTTAATTTTTTTAAACATCTGTACTCGCCATTATGCACCATTATGAACAATTAACCCATAATGGCAAATAGTTAAAAATGTGCATTTTAAATAAAAGGTTAAACGTTTTGTTGAGATATATGGTTGGTTCGTTCATCAATTTTCCTTCGGCTTAGTTTCTTTATTTATTAGGGGTCACCACAGCGGATTTAATCGCCAACTTATCCAGCATATTCTTTACACAGCGGATGCCCTTCTAGCTGCAACCCAATACTACGAAACATCAATCTACACACATCTATACGCACAATGGCCAATTTCATTCATTCATTCATTTTTATTTGTGGCTCAGTCCCTTTATTAATCCGGAGTCGCAACTGTGGAATGAACCGCCAACTTATCCAGCATATGTTTTACGCAGTGGATGCCCTTTCAGCTCCAACCCATCACTGGGAAACATCCATACAAACTCATTCACAAACATACACTATGGGCAATTTAGTTCACTCAATTCACCTATACCACATGTTTTTGGACTTGTGGGGGAAACCGGAGCACCCAGAGGAAACCCACATGAACACAGGGAGAACATGCAAACTCCACACAGAAATGCCAACTGACCCAGCCGAGGCTCGGACCAGCGACCTTTTTGCTCTGAGGCGATTTTGCTATCCACTGCACCACCATGCTGCCCACTACGCCCAATTTAGTTTATTCAATTCACCTACAGCACATGTCTTTGGACTGTGGGAAAAACCAGAGCACCCAGAGGAAACCCACACAGGAAGAACATGCAAACTCCACACAGAAACGCCAACTGGCCCAGCCGAGACTTGAACCAGCGATGACAAAAGCTATAGGTGACTTTGTGACTTTGTGTCTCCACACAAAATATATGTATATATTTCTTGAGCTACTATAGTGATAATTCCCTGAGCAACCTACAGTATTCCGGTGAAGGAAGTGGACAAAAAAAGACACAGTGGGGTTGATGAGTTTTTGATGAGTCATTCATTTTTAATAGGTCTATCATTATGGTTGAAAGAGCAGGTGACTCATCTGGTGTCAAACACTGAAAATGATTGCAAAATGTATCCATGTCATGAGCCTTTAAGCCAGAGAATTTCATGTTTATGAGCATTATTACAATATTGGTGAAATGAAACCAGTAAAACTTTTTCTATAGATCTCAGATTGAAAAAAAAAAAAAAAAAACTGATTCAGACTTTGCAAATCTATGTATTAAAACTGTGTAACTTTCCACCAACAAACATATCATGTCAACAAACATAACGTGTCATTTGCATCTATTTGTATTCCTAAATCTATTTGGAATTGTAAGGTAAATATCTGGTACAAAATCTCATACTAACATCTAAATGATAACTCCGTTTAGTCTCATGAGCTTTGCCAGACCATCCACTGAGTGATACCATTTCCCTTTGGCTGTATTTGTTCTGGAGGATGTTTCGTTATTGTGTTTTCTATGTGCTTTTGAGATAATTTACTGCTGTCTTACCTTTAGAAACAGCAACAGATGCGATTTCATCTCATTCAGTGGGGCACATGGCTGTTAGGAACGTCAGTTTTTCACAGTTCTGTCCAAAAAAAAAAGACAAGCACTGTCAAACAGTCCATCTGATGAGAAACAGGACTAAAACTACAGCAGATACCATAGTAATAATTGTATTTTCACAGAAAAAGAATGCCAGCATTGATGATCCAAGTCTGCAACTTTCACAGATAACAGCAAGTGTGTCAGTTAGGTGTTTTTTTTTTTTCTTCATCCAGTAAACCCAAAGGTTCCAGACTCTCTGGACAGTTTTCATCCTATCCAAAAAAATTCCCAACAGACTAATCTTTCCGAGCATGTGATTCATTTTAATCTGCAGGCATGGATGAAGAGGTTCTGTGGAGTTGCTGTACTATTAAAGATTAATGAACCCAATTTGCAAAACTGACCTTTTGCGGTCCGACTGTGCGGAGCGTAAAGCTTCTTAATGCCTTCAGCTCAAGTATAGCCCCGCAGATAAGACCCGCGGAGAGAAAAAAACACGAGATGAACTAACTTTAAGTGTTCCGTTCCTCTGATCATTTCAAAGACATTTCAAAAGAAGGGAAATAGTGGATTGATGAGTTTAAACTACATCACACAAACACACATGTTGGCATTTAGAAATATACTTTAGCTAAAATTCTAAGAACCCTGACCATGTTCACACTAAAAAATACATTTAGACCACAGAATGTATGTGTTGCTGAATGTGAACTCCCTCTCAAAAAATAACATAATGATCAGATATCACACACACATCACTCTTTTAAAATGAAAACATAAAAAAAGGAAAAAAAAAAGAGAAAAAAAGTAATTTCTATTCCATTATATTCTATTCTACCTGACAAAAGTATTGTTGCCTGTCAAAGTTTTAGGAACAACAAATACTAACTTCTAGTTGATCACTTGGAATCAGAAGTTAGTTAAAAGAAAGGCGAAGGCCTCTAGATTATGCTTAATTTACCAAAATAATACATGATCAGGCTTTGATTTTAATTGTTTAATCAGGACAGACAGGTCAAACTTTGCTAAGACAAAAGTCTTGTCACTTCTTTAAAAGTTTCCCCAATCCCAAATTCAAGAGTTCACACTTAGCTGATGATTGATTATAAAAGCTTGTTTGGCATGCAGTCCCGGGAGAGAGCCCTGAGCTCATGAGATCCTCGAGCCCAGGGTTCCCTCCCGTTGCAAGGCGGGAGGGGAGTTTGAGCTCAGGTAGATCTTGAGAACTCCCCTGTAGTAAACAAAGAACATCAAGTGATTGCTCTTGGAGATATCTACATACTAGTAGCATGTCTATGGTGCCGATTTGGATTAGTCAATTAACTTAATTTGCATGTTTTTGGTTGGGGGGAGAAAACCGGGGAACCCTGGGGAAACCCACGTGAGCACAGGGAGAAAGTGCAAACTCCACACAGAAATGTCTGCTGCTTTGGTAAAGCCTGGAACCAGAGACATTCTTGCTGTGAGGCAACAGTGCTACGCACTGGGCCACCGTGTCACCAATCTAGGAAGAAGGAGGAGTAGGGGTGGAAGGGGGGACTCTTCAAAATGAAGATAGCAGTGGAATGAAACCCAGGGTATTTATAGTAGTTTAGGAGTCATCTGATTGGAGCATGAAATTGGATAATGAGGATCCAGCCGCTAGCATTCATAAGCACGTGATCCTCTCGAAATTAGTTTATACATAAATTTCACTTAGAGCATAACCTATGACAAATACTGTAATTAACACATTTACAAGTGTGTAAAAAAAAAGAACCCCAGCATACCCAAACTTCACTTGAAATATATCCTGACCTGACAGCATGCCAAAGATTCAACCACAGACCAAAGTGCTGATCATCAAGAGTCTGAAGACCAAGTTTCCTTCTGAGGTGGCAGGCATCTTTAACTAATCTAAACATCAAGTGGAGAGGATTTTTAAAAAAATTGTTTTAAAGAAACCGGTGAACTTCTACTGTACAAAAAAGTTTGTTGAATCGGCTGTTGAGTTGTATGCCAATCATAGCAAATACTGCAGAAGACTTATTGGAACTACATGGACCCAAATTCATAGAGTCAACAGTCAAAATTGGTGGAGGAAAAATCATGGTTTAGGGTTACATCCAGTATGGGGCATGCAAGAGATCTGCAGATCTGCAAATTCTTCAGCAGAAATTCTTCACCATTTATATTCTATACAGTGGCATAGCGGACGGGCCCGCAGGGCACTCACCGAGGGGGGGGGGGGGGGGGTGGGGGGGGGATCGCCCGCGTGATTAGGGGGCCCCACGTCATCGCGATTTTCAATAATTGAAAATCCGCCAACCACAATAATCAAACTCTTGGGAACAACTTTGGTCAGAACCAAAGTTCACAGGTCTGTGTTCTCTGAATTCCTCTCAAGCTGTGGACTACTTCATTCTGATTGCTTGTCGCCGAACCGCGTCATAGCATAAAGTTGATTTGATTTCAACTCTCCTCAACGCCCACACAGGAGAAGACGCGCTGCGCTGTTCCTCGCCGCCGGTTCTCACTAAAAATGAATGACTTCTGGCTACTTTGACGCTCTCGCCGTTTTCGTTTTGTGATTGCTCAGTTTGTGAAGGCTTCCCCGCGTCGTCGCTCCACCCCGCTCCCTTTCCCGCTCCTCAGTTTGTGATCACTCCTCAGTTTGTGATCGCTCCTCAGTTTGTGAAGGCTTCCCCGCGTTGTCACTTCATCCCGCCTCCCTTCTCCCGCTCCTCAATTTGTGATTGCCCCCAACCCCCCCCCCCCCCCCCTACAGGGGGGCCTCCACATTTTATGCTACGCCACTGATTCTATACTGCACATTATTTCTGTTAAATGACAAGACTTTTGTCTTAGCAAATCTAAGCCTTTTTGTCCTAATAAAATAATTAAAACTCAATACATGATACAATTTCATGTAGGTAAAAAGAGCATAGTCTAGAGGCATTTGCCTTTCATATGAGCCACTTCTGATACCAAATGATCAACAAGAAGTCAAGTTATTATTGTTCCTTAAACTTAGATATGTGTCAAGATTTTTGTCAGGTATTATAGTTACATTGTATCAAACTTATTAATTTAAATAATTCATATTAATTAAACCCACGTAATGTAAAGTGCCAACCTCTGTAATTTAAATCATGCTTTTTTTAAAGTTATTTACTTATTACTTTTTTTTTTACTTTTTTTGTATTATTTTGCTTTAATATTATATCACTATTATTTTAACAACAACAAAAACTGAATATTTCTAAGCAAAACAAGGAAATATGTGAAAAAAAACACTAGGCTAATGATAAACATATAATTAATTGGATATTGACAAAAAAAAAGTAGGTGGTTATAGGGTGATGATTAAAAAAAAAAAAAATAAGAGGGGTTTTTCTTTTTTTATGATTTCCACTGAAGCATAATGAACTAAACCACAAGGAGTGTGTAGAAACAGTAAAAAAAAGGTTCATTTTGATTTTTATTGAGTTGGCTTGAAATACAGTACAAAGACTGGTTTGCATTGATCGCGGGTGTTATTGTGGTGTTTATCTCATCAGACAGCATGAGAGAGAGTTTTAGAGGGAAGGCTTCGTGCTGGGCTGTGAAGTCAAAGCCGTAATTTAGAGTTAGCAGCGTAGCAGAAGAGCAGATCTGAGAAAGACGTCTGCTCTCACACTGGCAGCAGGATTGATTACTATGTGTGTATGACATTAGTGTGTGTCTTTGTGTGTGTGTGTATGAATGTGTGTGTGGTGAAGCACATGGAGAAAGCATCAGTTTAGTTTACATCAGATGAGTGTTGAGTAGGGGCTCTTTTAAGGAAACGGTTGGCTAGATAATCTATTTGCCTGAAGCTTTTTGGTATCCATTACTGAACTGCTGCTGTTTGCTGCTTTTATATTCCTGAATGTGTCATCTTTGACCGGCGGCTACCTCATATCAAACTGATTGTTTGATCTGACAGTCTGCAACTTAATATTCAGTCTTTTCCACATTTGGTGGAGATGCTTTCTAGCAAGTATATATTGGTAATACTGAGAGCGAACAAACCTCAGTACTAAGAAACATTTGGCAGTTAACTGGTCTCACAACATTTTTGTTATGGTGATGAATAAAAGCTCAAACCATGCTGCTTGCTGAGGAGAGATGCTGTTACTTGCGATTTTCACCTGAAAGACCAAACACCTTGGGGAAAAAACAAACTTGAGCCACATTTAAACTAATATGTTTTTGTTTTAAAACAAGCATTTTAGAATAAAACGTCCACATCCACATAAAACGTAGAAATCCACGTCCACATTGATGTTTCACCTAGCATTTCTGAACAGATCTCCATCCACACTAAGCCATTGAAAATGCACATCATGTGACCACACACACACTTACACACACAGGCATACACTGCAGCGCATGCGCATGTCTGAGCTCCAGGCAGTCAGTGGGTGCTTTGAACACCAAACCCCAGGTGAAAGCAGCGCACATCAGACAGTTCATCAAGAATATACCGCTGGATCTAATCTCACTATATTTGTGAAATGTGATATTTAATTTTTGTTGTTGTGTGTATCTAACAACATATTCCCTGATATCAGTCTTTTGAATACTTGTTCTCAAGTAACGTGTTTTGGCTGAGCTCAAAGAGAAGTTAATGTATGAATTTATGTAACCACGTACACTGATTCTGCACATTTGACTGATTGCTTGCCTTAACGTATAAATGTATTGTAAGTTATACTTTTATAATGGCCATTATTGATTTTTAAAACTGATATTCAGCAAAAGAGACAGGAGATGCTTCGTATTTTTCGCTTTAAATGAAAGGAGTTATGTCATAGCTAGGCCAGCACACGGAATCAGCACGGGCAGAATTCCGCAGAAATTTAGCTAAATTTACTTGAATAAATGTGTGTAAATCTATATTTATTCAGTTTTTTTTATTAATTACAGTAATATTATTGACTAATTTAAAAATGTTCATCTGATTTACGTACAATGCATTTTGTAAAGTAATATTTTCTGTAGTAGAGATATTATATGAGAGACTTGCTTTATTAATAACATTTGCATTTTAAACATTGAATAAAAGTTAAAAAAGATATATATATATATATATATATATATATATATATATATATATATATATATATATATTTTTTTTTTTTTTTTCACATATAAAGGTTTTATTATATTAAGAAATCCTCAGATTTTTACCAAAATTCTCCGCACAAATAGGAAAAAATGTCCGCAAATTCCATTTAATGGCAAAAACCATTATTTGGTGTCTGTTAATATCAAAATGAAAATTGACAGTTCCTTATATCATGTTTTCATCTTTCCTAAGGTGACCTATGGAAAGCAGAATCTATGTTACATCTCCAAAGCAATAGTTTCCTCTATTTTGAGTCTCCCCACTTCTCAAACCATAGTGAGTTCACAGTATCAGTCAAGAAGCTGGTCAAGAAAAAATAAAACAAGAAACTGAAAAAAAAAAAGAAAAAAAAAGCAAAAAAAGAAAACTTGAGCTACTATAGTGATCATTCCCTAGGCAACTTACAGTATTCTGGAAAGAGAGTGGACAAAAAAAAGACTCATTGGGGTTGAGGAGTTTTTGATGAGTCATTCACTTTTAATAAGGTCTATCATTATGGTTGAAAGAACAGGTGACACATCTGGTGTCAAACACTGAAAATTATTGCAAAATGTATCCGTGTTAAGATAATGTAGCCAGGGTAATGTGAATGACGTTATAAAGTACACTGTTCCCTTTGAACTTTTACCTGACATGTCTTTGTGAGTTTATTTTCCATATCAAACTTGCGAAGTCTGAACTTACAAGGAAAGGATGCAAGACAGAACTTTGTGTGGGCTCCTTGATATTGGAAAAAAGCTTTAAACAGACAGGCGAACGTCTTTAGCCATGCAGCCATATTTTCAGATGTCTCAGTTTTTCTCCATCCACACTGACGCGCTGCAGCAGCATTTTAAAATGAAAACAACCTTTTCAGCATTTCCAAAATGTTCCATATTTAGCACTCAAAAACTCAGAGGTAAAATGAAAACGTTTTAGTGTAAACAGGGCCTTACAGAAGGAAGAGTCATATGTAGACAACTGATTGTCCTGCATATTTAAGAATGAAAACTATTGAATTTGACCAGTTATCGATAACAGAATAACTGCCCATTAATGCATTTCCAAAAACCATCGTTAGCCAACTAAGGTCACAAGTTCTGTCATTACAAACATAGTTTGTGGATTACCCAAATGCATCTTTCCAATGAACATTCACAAAACTGCATCACAAACTTGTACGTTTACAAAACACCTCTAGAGCTAGATTTGTTTTTTTCATGTGAAATGTGCAAAATGTGCATGTTACAGGTCTTTGATAAAGATCTAATTGTTTTCCTTTGGAAATATGTTTTATATTCACACTGTAAACCATGGGTGTCAAAATCAGGATTAAAATCGCAAATCGAAATCGCAATATAGTTCAAGAAAATTGTGATGGGTTTCTTTTGCCTATATTGCACAGGCCCTACTTCAGGGGTGTGATGTTCAAGGATACAATCTAGATTGCACAGAAACAAATAAAAGTATGTAATATTCCAATAAAATATTTGGGAAATACCTATTAGAATAATTTCATTTTCAGTTATTTACTTATTTATTTATTTTTTACCTTTCATTCAAGCTTTACACTCCAACCCAGTAGGTGATGTAAATACATCCTGTTCTGGTTTACCTACCACCATTAAAGCATCACTTTTTAAGCTTTTAACCTCAAAATAATATCTCAGTAAAAATAAAAAAAATATATATCAGTGTTAGAATAACTTTAACTAGATGAATTATGCTGCTCTGCCTACATATGCAAGTTTGGGGGAACGACTTGTTATACACAGCCTTGTCCATCCCCTGTGGACATATATATATATATATATATATATATATATATATATATATATATATATATATATATATATATATATATATATATATATATATATATATATATAAATGCCTATGAGTGGATCTTTGTGATTTTCTTTAAGGCAGACGTTACATGTTTTTTTTTTGTAGCCTAGCTGAAGTTAGCCTAAAGCTAATCGTAAAATGAAAAAACCTAAATAGAACCATCAACAACAGGGCACCCTAGCAAACCCAACAAAGAAACCTAATGTTTTGTCAGAGGAAGAGAACAAAAAGCAAGAGACTGTTCAGACAAGAACCTGAACACAGATTTGCATTCAACAAGCTTAGAAAGAAAGCAACTGGCTGCCATTTGTTGATATTTATAGAACACAGTGTACATTTACATTTATTCAATTAGCAGACACGTTTATCCAAAGTAAGGATAAAAGTTGCAAGTGATAAAAGAAGCATTTCAAATAATTGCCATCAAGAGAAATGTGCATAGTGTTGTTTTAAATGAAAAAAAAAAAAAAAAGAAGAAGAAGAAGGGGGTGTGGCATGTTGATTTCATTTGTTACCTTAGTGAAATTGACTGGAAATTGTAAAGAGGTTGCACAGTGTATGCCCAGCCTTAGGCAATGGCTTTCCAAACTGACCTAGTGGAGACCCAAACAACTGCACAATTTGTGTTTCTCTTATTGGATGCACCCAATTCAGATCGTGCTGTCTCTATTAATGAGCTGAATCAGGTGTGTTATTGTGTGTGAAAAGTGAAGTGCTGAAGATCATTCAAAACATTTGAAAATTCATGCCTTGAGGCAACCCATTGGCACACATGTGGGATGCATTTCTTATCTGAACCATCTATTTGAGTCTCGACTAATTGGTTAAAGTGTGTTTGATTAAAGTTTGTAAGTATCAATACTACCTACAAACAAAAAGCCTGAAATCTAATGCAAATCATGTATCTAATCTAATTTATCATTCATACAAAATAGGCTCATTCTGAAAATGTAGCCCTATATAACATTCCTAAAGATCGCAAATTGTGTATCCAGAAGTAGGTATGGCTGCATATAGTCTTTAAAATGAACACTATGGGGTGGTATGATGCTGCTTCTTTTCGCACTTACCAGCTGACCATTTGCCTCCGTATGGACGGCTTTTCCACTGTTAGCAGTTTTTCTAGTTAGCTCGCCTTGTAGAGAGGAGTTGACCATGACGGCGGGGTTCGAGTGTGGTGAAGAACTGTTTCAGAAAGCAGATAAGACAAAAACAGAAGCCAAAAAATAAAACAAACAAGTAAATAACAGGGTGAGAATGTGGTTAAATAAAAAAAAAATGTGGTAAAAATCAGACGAGGGCTTTTCTTTTTCTGGATTGCTTTTTTTTTTAAACTGTCACTGTGTTTGGGGAATTGGTTGGTTGAGTCAATTAGTGCTTCTGAAAACATTATTGGATGGGTTTAGGGAAGGAGGACGATGGGTCAGTCGATCAATCAGTCGGCAGTTAGTTGACAATGGCCTCTGGTGGATTTACGCAAGAGCAGCAGGCAAGAATGGCACTCGAGAAAAATTTGAAAAATAAATTACACAGCGGCCTCTGGTGGATTCACAAAAAAAAAAAAAAAAAAAACTGCAAAAAAACGTACCTATGGGGTTGCATTTGGCACTCTCCAGAAATGTATATAGAGGCACGTTTTCAGAATGAAAGTGGGTTGCATTTGTATATGTGACACGTCCATTGTGTGAATAATCAAAGGCCTAACTGCAGATATGTCAATACCAACAGACTAAATATATGGACCTGTCTGCGACCCTGGGTGGATATGTCATTAGCGATAACATACATCGAAAGAAAGAGCAAGCTATAGAATAGGAAGACTTTCAGTTTTCGCCTTGTTGCAAATAAGTGCCCAGATAAAAAGGAAGCTTATTGTGTGGCAGACTTTTACTACTGAGGAATTCCAGAATCAGAAATTTGCTCATGCATTTTTCATGTGCATGCATTGAGTAAATAAGATAAAAATGTTGTGATTCTTCTAAATAAAACTTTGTTTAAAGTGTGACCTCCAGATGTCAATCAGTTCCAAACCAACCATGATCAGATCAGTTTGAAAATTGTGTAGTGAAATGTGGGGCATTAAGCTAACACTATGAAACTTTTACAAATACACCTTCCATCGCATGGTTCACCCAAACATTGCCCATAAATTTAGCAACACAGGCTCATTCTGATTATGTACCCCTATATACATTTCTGAAAAGTGCCTAATACGTCCCAGGAGTTAAGTTTTTTTTTCTGTTTTTGTTTCAAGAGTTCACACTTAGCTGATGATTTATTAAAGCTTCTTTGGCATGCTGTCCCGGGAGAGAGCACCGAGCTCAAGGGATCCTCGAGCCCAGGGCTTCCTCCTGCTGGCAGAGCGAGAGTGGATCTCAGAACTCCCCGGCTGCGGTAGCTAAGGGAACAAAAGGGGTTAGACAAATGCTTGATTGTTATGCATGTTGAATGTCTTTGGATGGTGGGAGGAAACTGAAGAACCCGGGGAAAACCCACGCGGACACGGGGAAAACATACAAACTCCTCACAGAAATGGTTGCCCGATCAAAGGTAAAAGAGGAGAATAGGGGAGTAAGCGGGGTTTCTTCCAAACGAAGATAAAGTGGACTGAAAACTGTGGATATTTATAGTAGCTTAGGGCTCATATGATTGGAAGATAGTGATTAGCAAATACGAGACCGGCCCTGATAAATCATAAGCATGTGATCCTCTCGAAATTAGTTTATGAATAAGCTTTAGTTCAAGAATCCAACAGAGGCTGCTGTGTATGCTTTATCAGATCTCAAAGTTCCCAAAGATCTCAGAGTGCCATTTGCACCTGCTCTTCTCATGTAAATCCATCAGAGGCCACTGTTGACAAACTGACTGACTGACCGACCGACTGACCGATAGACCACCCAGTTCCCTAAACCCAACTGAGGGTGTTTTAAAAAGCACCGATTGACCAGAGCCTACCCACTTCTCTAAACCCAACTAAGAGTGTTTTGAAAACAATCCAGAACAAGAAAAGCCATTTTCAGATCTTACCACAACCTTACCCTGTAATTTACTAGTTTGTTTTATTTTTAAACTTTTGTTTTTGTCTTACCTGTTTTCTGGAATTGTTCTTTGCCAGACTTGAACCCATTATTATGGTCGATTCGACTCGGCATCTCAAATCCTTCGATGTATGGACAAACGGACACTGGACAAACAGGTTACAGCTGTACACAAGGAGGTAAACTGTCAGCTGATAAGTGAAAAAAGAAATGGCATCATACCACCCCGTAGTGTTTGTTTTAAAGACAAAATGCAGCCATACATTCTTCTGGCTACATAATTTAATTCAATCTCTAAAAATGTATATAGGTCAACATTTTCAAAATGAGCCTATGTTGGAATTTACTCAAGTAGAATTAACAGTATGTGTGTGTGTGTGTGTGTGAAACACTTTTGAACTTGAGGTTACTTATTTTAAGTACTGGCCCAAAATGATGTACTTATAAAAGTACAGCAGCTATATTTTTTCTAAGAGTTATATAGTGGGAAATTTTGCAAAGACAAATAGTTTACCGGTTCAAGTTAGTTCGGGTCATTTCTGTGTGGAGTTTACATGTTCTCCCCGTGTTGGTTTGGATATCCTTTGGGTGCTCCGGTTTCCCCCACAGTCCAAAGACATGAAGTACAGGTGAATTGAATGTGTGTGAATGCAAGTTTGTATGGATTCTTTCCATTGCGGCTAGTTTAGATTTTCTCTGAAATACCCAGAATTGCTATAGTATTATACATACATTTTGTGATCATTTGGTGCCACAGTCAGTCAAAGTATCACTTAAATAACTTAATTGCCAGTTGATAACATCCCTATTTGATGTATCTCCAAACCATAAAATTATTCAGTGTTAGAAAGAAGCACCATAGAATTACATTATTTTTAAATGTATGATGAGAGAAGTGTGGTATTTGAAAGACCTTCGATTACACACTAACTCACTTTCCTTCGGCTTAGTCCTTGATTTATCAGGGGTCACCACAGCGGAATGAAACACTAATTACTAGCATATGTTTTATGTGGCGGACGCAGTCCAGCACTGGGAAACACCCATAAATTCTCTCATTCATACATGCACTCGTATACTATAAGCAATTTTAGTTTATCTAATTTACATGCCTTTGGACTGTGGGGGAAACCGGAGAAGGGTAAATATGAAACCCATGTGAACATGCAAACTCCACACAGAAATGCCACAGAAATTTGGTCTTGCTGTGAGGCGACCAAATTATTTTGTAGAAACTCCCATAGTTCCCCCATCTATGGGATTTATTGTAAATTCTGTTGCATAGAAATCAAATAAGGGAACACATTATTGAGTGGACTTCCTCTGTATCTGGCTTTGGAAAATGTATTTGATGCACTTGCACTTCAGGAAACCAACAGATTAGGAAAGCCTGGTCTAAATTCAGCCTGTGCGTTCAAGTTGTGATGTTGTGAACATTTTTTTCCCCCCTGAGTCTTTGTGTTTGCTGTTTGGGAGAGTGATGTCATTCTTTACTGCTAAGAGTTCTGAAAAGCCTCCAGTAAGTTGGGTCGAGTCGGGTCGGGTTTGTCTCCTCTGCTCTTCTGTTTGTCCTCCGCTGCAGTTCAGAGCCGATTTCACAGTTTCTCTTTGAGTGCCACTGAAAGAGGGCAGATTCCTTCCTGCCCACAAACTCTCACACCACACCGCATGGCAATCCTGGGAAAATCCAAACCTTTTGGCATCCCAACAACTGCACCGGTCTGGACCCGCACACACATAGAGCTGGATGAGGAATGGCTTGTAAGTGTGTCCGCTGCCCGGCACGGTCTATGTTTGCTTTCTGTGGTTGGATGTATGCGGCCATTGTACTCTCTATGAGGCCTGACCCTGCCAGATGATGGAGAAGATAGAGAAGCTTCTTTTCTGTTAAAAGACAAGTGGCCTCACTAGCACAGGCTGGCGTCCTGCCGGGTATGGCCCGCGAGAGAGAGAAGAGGGCAGCCGTGCCAGGCTGTTTTACCCCCCCTGTGCCAGCCAAAGCGAGTACCAGCTGCAAACAGCCCTAAGAGCTCTGCTGTGTGTTGGACGCTGGAGACCAAACTCTTCACAATCACATACAGGCTCAAGCTGAACTTTATTAAAGAGTGGTTTATGAAAGATGAGGCAGAGTTTACCCAAGCCCAGCACACATACTCCTCTGAGCTAGTTTGGCTTCAATTTAAAGGGGTCTTTTCTCCCTTTAGGAGGGTAATCTGATGAAAGGACACAGCTGTGACCCTCTGCTGGACTCTGGCATCAGTTCTAAGCTAAGGGCATGATATTTTTAATGTACAGGGCAAACGAATGGAAAAACACATGGTGAGAGAGATCATATCTTTGTCATATGCACATTAAATTTCTGTTACTTTGTCTTTTTTCCTAACATGGGGGTTGCCTTTTCCTTTTGATGTGTATTGGGGGAACTATGTTTCAGTCTCATTCTGAAAACGTAGCGCTATATACATTTCTGGAGATTGCTAATTATGTAGCTAGAGATACATATAGCTGCATTTCCTCTGTAAAACGATCGCTATGGGGTATGACGCAGTTCCTTTTCAAGCTAGCGTCTAACCCCTTACCTCCGTATGGACGACTTTCCCGCTGTTATGAGTTTGTTCGGTGGCTCGCAGCATACATTGGTGGAATTTCTTTTTCTGGACTGCTTTTCCAATACACTGTGGGTTGGGTTTAGGAAAACGGGTGGGCACTGGTCTATCTGTGCTTTTTAAAACACAATTGGTTGGGTTAAGGGAATGGGGTGGGTGTTTCTGTCAATTGGTCAGTCAGTTAGTCAGTCAGTCAGTCGACAGCAGCCTCTGGTGGATTATGTGATAACAGCAGGCACAATTGGCACTCATGAGATCTCAAAAAGCGTACACAGCGGCCTCTGGTATATTCGTGAAAACTAAAAAAAAAAAAAAAAAAAAAAAAAAGTAGCTACTGGGACATACTTGGCGCTCTCCAGAAATGTATATAGGGCTTCGTTTTCAGAATGAGCCGGGGTTGTATGTTTGCCTTGTTATATACTTTATTTGAATAAAGGCGCAGAACAAAGCCTGTTAGGCTTATTGACAGTCCAACACAAAGCTGTAAATAATATTATAATATTCAAATCACAAGATGACCTACATTGTGTTAAATAGTCACAAATCGCAGCGTGACAAGACAAGCAGATACATAAGAATGTGAACTTAAGTATATGGAGTTTAATAAGTTCACTAACAATCGAGGTGATTTGAAATTCCCAGTTAAGACTGTTATTTAGCAGCAGTTATCTCAGAATAACATACATTGTAATGTTGCAACTGTCCAATCAGAATCGAGCATTCCAGACAGCTGTGTAAAGGCTGATTAATACTTCTCCGTCAAGCGCACGCGTATGCTACGCCGCACCCAACGCTGACGCGCACCTCTCAAAAAATGTAACTACACGTCACAGCGATGTGTAGTGCAAGGCCTGTGATTGGTTGGCTTGGTAGTGCTGCAAGTGTGGGCCGAGGTGAGAGCCGTGCAAGCCCGATGCAGCAAGTGTTTACAAGTGTGGAGTCCCATGGCGAAGCTCCAGATGGAGACTGTTGTTTTGTGTTTAGCTTATGCTTAAAGTTGTTGCAAGTCTGCCAATTCCAACCTCAAAATGAGCATGTTTGAGCCAGCTACAGAAGTATGAATGCATGGCTACGCTCATTGTATGCGCCGTGGGTCACGCCGATCACTTGAGGCAGAAGTATTAACCAGGCTTTAGAAGTGCATAGCACATTGCTGCTGCAAAAATACATCTAATAGAATAGATTAGATTCGATTCAACTTTATTGTCATTACACATGTACAAGGCAACAAAATGCAGGTCTTACCAGGAGCGCACTAGCAACAGTTGCAGAATATAGGTATAAAGTGCAAGTATATAAAAAATA
>NC_141038.1:43307500-43345000 GCF_052040795.2 Danio rerio | reverse complement strand
ATATGACAATGACAATTCTAAAGTACTGTTTAGAGAAACAGATATGTAAAGCTGCAAATATTGCTCTATGTGTCCAATCACACAACCAAAAAAAAAAAAAAATTATATATATATATATATATATATATATATATATATATATATATATATATATATATATATATATATATATATATATATATAAAAAACATGGCATCATTTGTCTATCTCTGAAGTTTGGTTACTAGAGGACTTATTTGCTGACAAATAAGCTTGCAAAGCTAATGGTAATGTTGACATTTTCTTTCCTCAGATGCTATTTTTCAAGGTTTTTTATGGTTGTAAGTAGAACGTCTCCCCATCTCCACTGTTTTCAAGTATTCATTTTATTTTAAGTGCTTTTAAGTGTCACAGTACAAAAAAAAAAAAAAAAAAGTTTACTAACGGTCACCTTGTTGGATTGGCAGTATTATTTCTGTTACTGGCACTCAACATTTAAATGAGTCAACTATAACTACTGGACAAATGTTATGTGACCCGATTAATATTCATTAGATGCACTTATAAAGTTTAGAACATTTATTTAAGGAAGCTGCCACAAACTTCATGTTGCCACTTTTTTACTTAGTTTGAATCATGTTTTATGTACACACACTGTAAAAAAAAATGCTGGCTTCCACAAAATCCCTTCATGTTGTTTCAACACAAATAAATAAAGTTACTTTGATTGTTTTACAAATTTAAGTAGACTGAACATTAAACAATTAAGTTGTCCCAAAAGAACTCAGTAATTGTGCTGATTCAGCTCATTTTAAATAAAAAGTTTAAAAAGAATCAGAAACATCATGCATTTTACATTCAGTCTATGCACAATATTCAGTGCCACCTGGATAGTTTGCATTAACTCCATTCAAGCACAATGCATATGTAAATATTGACACAGCATTTCTTTAACACGACCTTACATCAATTCATAACAATTTTAATAATTGAACTCCTGTTTATCTAATCAATCTTCTGTCTCACTACAATCCGACTCGCTCTTTAAGATCTCAAAACTCAGGGCTTCTGGTAGTACCCAGAATAGCGAAGTCTACTAAAGGAGGCCGAGCCTTCTCATTTATGGCTCCTAAACTCTGCAATAGCTTTCCTAATAGTGACCTATATATATATTTTTTAATTTATTTATTTATTTATTTTTTATGATGGGCGTGCGCCATGCATGAGTGGGCTTGACAAAACATGTACGACACACTCATCCTGTCTTAATGCACCAGGTATTTTGTTAGAAATACTTATAGGTTTTACATGTTTGTTTCTATATTTGGTAAAATAACTGCTATTTTCATCTATAGTGCTTCATTTTCACATTGATATTTAATATCTCTAATGCTAATTGTTTTCTTTGTTTTCTATTTCCACCTGGGGATCCCCATCCAGAGGCCTCTACAGACTGTGCAGCACCATTGATGGAATACGAGACCTGTAAAGAGATGATGCCAATCTTTGAGGACTTCGAGGACGACACATACACTTATTACACAAATACACTTCAATAAACATTTACTCATAGACATCACCTATATCCTATAAGCTGCATATTAATGAGGTTTGAATTTAATATCTTATATTTGATTGTAACTTTAACTTAATTTGATTGTAATGCAATAATCTGCACCTTTTGTAAAGCTGCTTTGAAACAATAATTATTGTAAAAACATGATATACAAATAAACTTGAATCAATTTTTCTGGTAATAACTAATTCATATGAATTCACACAATCTCATTTGTATGTTTTGGTACCATCTGTTCAAGCCCAAGTAAGCTTAGCAGCAGGCTTTCTAAAAAAAAAAAAAAAAAAAAAAAAAGAATTAAATGAATAAATAAAATTCTTGCTAATTTGGCCAAATTGAACAATAATTTGGAAAAATTTAAACCGGTTCTTTTCTCTTGAGATATTTGAGTTGATTATTTTTCAAAGTAACAATAAAAAACTAATGCTCTGGCATACATAATACAAAGTTTACAGTCAGTTTTACAGATCCATGTTAAAAGGAATGGGCTACATGCACAGTGTTGTTCAGCCAGTTATGAACTTCCAGTGAAAGCTTAATGAGACTATTTTCAATTTTATACAGTTCCTTTTACAGCATCAATGTTGTAATATAATTACAATACATTTAGTTAAACAGACTTAAGCATTCATTTAGATGTTAAAGCGTAAAACAAGATGAAAACCACGTAACCGCTAGCTTTGATAGAGTTTCTGCGCTCGCGTGCTGATACTATTCAAAATACTGGGGTAAAATAAATTGTCATATTTTAAAGACATCGCGGGGGGAAATGGAATTGAATGCAATGCTTCTTGTCCGGTCTGAGACCAAATTTATATTGTTTATCTATCAGGCAGTGAAGATCAGCCATTTTTAAAGCAATCAAATCTTAAACGTGGCGATAATGGAATGACCGCAGGCACTGAGGCTGGCTGGCTAAAATAAAAAGTCTGTGTGCAATGTTGTTATCTATATGGACAGTAAAACTGTTAAAACACTAAATAAAAAGTTACATTTTTTATTACATTGTTGATGCGTAAACATACCCTACACTAAAAACAATATATTTGGTTTGTTCAAACTACTACTAAAATTAACCGCAACAACACAAATCTTGAGATTTTTTTGGAACAACTTAGTTGTTTTGTGTTCAGTTCACTTAAACTTGTTAAGTTACCTTAATCGATTTGTGTTGGGACAATATTTAATTAGTTTGTGTGGAACCCTACATATCTTAAAGTGTGAATTCAGATTTTTTGGACCTATTCATTTTGTAACAATCACCAGCGATCTAGGGACTGTAGATCGCTGGTGAACTACACACACACACACATCACATAAACTACCACCATCAGAATGCATCGCACCAATCAAGGAACTAGTGAACGTTCCAGCTGACCGTCATCTGGACACTCACTTACAGGGGTAAACGGATTCATACAGGCAAATCCAAAAGCGTCATCAGGTCATACAGGTGGCAGACAGGATAAACGATAGAACAAGGCAAAGGTCAGACATGGAAAGACTAGACTATAAGAATGCTTCTTAATGTTGCAGGGTGACCAAACAAGACTCAGCAGCGTGTGTGTTTGAGAGGTGTTTAAATAGTCTGTGTAATTTGTCTTGAACAGCTTTAGCTGTGTGTGCTTGCAGCCATGGGGGATCTGGACCAGGTGTGTGTGTGAAGTGCATGATGGCATTTTTAGGTCATTAATGGATAAATATAATTTTTGTAGCTAAATTGTTAGCAGTTCTGCATTGTTTACACCCTTGCAACAACATACCATTAATGTCAGACATTGTGCATGTCCTAGATCATTTTTAACAAATTCAAAAAACAACGTTGTGGCTCACAATCCACAGCTTCGTCTATTATGGTTGGAACTGCTCCTTTGAGGAGTTAACCGAATCTAACCCTGAACTGAAAGAGATTCTGGAAGCTCTTCTTTGTCAAATGCTAGCTTTATGTTTTATATATATATATATATATATATATATATATATATATATATATATATATATATATATATATATATATATATATATATATATATATATATATATATATATATATATATATGTACTATAACATTACAGTGCCTCAGGCCATGCCCCTTCGCTGTGTGGGGTGTTTGCGCATGGTAAATGCGCGTAACTGAAACCCCTTGTAATCTCTCTAGCCTGGATGTTTTTTTTTTTTTTTAAGTCCCCAAACTTCGTTCGCTGTAGGCTTTGCAAAGCTAACTCTGTAAGGACCACTGTCTCCCGCATTGCAATTAAGCGTATTACATTCAGAGATGTTGTTTATGTTCACACAGCTACATTACACATCAGCTAAAGTTTACAATATGATCTTGTAGTGGACCACCCCTTTAAATACTATGACTAATTACAGGAAAATGACTGGCTAATGGCATCAAAAAAGTGCACTGATTCTAATCTTCACAAGCAATTAACCTTAAACCAGAGAGTGAATAATACAGGTCCATTTCATACTTTAAATTCCCAATACTTTAATATGACATATATAGTTAACTTGCATACAGTTCATTACAATGCATTTTAAATTTCTGACATTTCTGCATTTACTTCACATATATCTTATTATTATTATCAAAAGTTAATATTTGTAATGTTTTTGTTCATTTATTTTTGAACTCTTAAAGAGTAATGAGATTGAGTAATGTAGTATCAATGTATATGTTTATTCTCATGCCTTTAAAGTAATGGCCACACATTTCCACATCCTTTGGTGCTATTTAAAAAATAATCCCGACATTCTGTTGGCATTAACTGGATGTGGAGAGGGCCCGAGGCTGTTTATTTTCACTTTGTGCAAATCATTTCTAAACTGTTGTTTGAAAAGCTGCACTGGTTTTCTCACACATACATCGGTGAATGTTTTTATACCTCGCTTTTGTTTTTTAGTCAGAGATCAACTGTCCAATGTATCTCAATTTATCTATTTAACAGTTAAAATGTAACTATTTTAATATTGGTTTTGAATTTTATTTTCAAGAGTTATTTCAGTATTCAGTCAGTACTCATGTCCTGCTAGTTGGGTCTTCTTTTGGATGTTGTTTTGATTTGGGTGATGAAAAATGCAAGCGTACTAAAGGCTTCAGTGTGTTTTAGAAGCTAAATGCAAAGCACTGCAGTCAGAAAACATTAGCCATGTGAGATGATGGTTACTTAGCAGAAGCTGACACAAGAAAACATCAGAATTGCAGGTGAGGATTGACAGAAGACTTTCCTTGAGATAAGCTGAATTTACTTAAGTGCTGCATGACATACAGTATATGCATTCGATGAAAAAAGAAAGGCCTGCCATACCAATTATGCTCACATATGTTGTAACCACTTGGAAAATTGTAATTGTCAGTTATACTGTTCATTTAGTGATGCATTTTCAGAATTTAGAATGTATAGTGATGTAAATGCAGACGTTTCTACATAGATCATTCACGAATGCATCAACTTTTGAATCTGATTATGAGCTTAATACTATTGAAATAAAAGTGTCATTTGTTGAGAAGCCAAGTCAGTAAAATTTCAACATTGTTTTTGTCAAAAAATAATAATTATGACAATAATTGAAAAAAAAAATAAATAAAAATAATAATGTGTGTTTGTGTGTGTAAAATATATTATTTATTTTTTAAAAATAAGCAAATTTCCAGTCAATAACATGTCAAGACAATTTATAATAGTCAAGACAATTCATTATAATAATAAAAATAATAACACTAATAATAATATTAATAATAATAATAATAACAATAATAATAATAATAATAATAATAAGTATTATTATTATTATTATTATTATTATTATTATTATTATAAGCCATAACAGTATTTCAGATTATCGAATATTTTAGTATATTTTTTATATGACTATTAAATTTTATACAAATTTTTTACTTTTCATATAAAGTTTTTAAAGTTATTTTGCCTTAAAATAAGTTGCCTTTGTCTTAATGTTCTATTAATGCTATTTACAAACCCTTGACTAAGAATATTAGCTTAATGAACTAATTACTAATAACTGCTAATTAGTACAGTAAATGGTTTAAGGTATTGGGTACAATTAGGGATGTGTATGGAATCAGTGTGTATGGATGTTTCCCAGTACTGGGTTGCAGCTGGAAGGGCATCTGCTGTGCAAAACATATGCTAGATTAGTTGGCGGTTCATTCCGCTGTGGTGACCCTGATGAATGGGACTAAGCCAAAGGAAAATGAATGAATGAATGAACATTTAAGTTCACAGAGCAGAATTTCTCATTTATCAATATTACAGACAACCAAATACTTTACGCATTTGATTATTTTACTTTCAATTTAACAATTACACACTCTGTACTTATAATATAACTGTCTTTACAAAAAAATGTCCTTATAAAGTATTTTCCTCACAAAATAATTGTCCTTAAAAAGTAAAAGTTTGACAAACACTCTAGTTAGGTCAACTTATAGACTAGTTGAAACAGTGAAACCATTTAACTGCAAGTTGATTCAACTTACAAAATCATGTTGGAAAAACTAAAATGTGGAACAGAGCTGTGTGTAAAGCGTTTCACAGTAATGCATATTCTACTTAAACTTTTAAGGAACGCAGTAATGTACTTAGTTACATTTTAAATTTGTGCAATTTGATTACAGTTTTTAAAGTCAGTGTATTTGCGTAACTTACTTTAAAAACAGTTTTTGGAAGAGAAAAAGCTTCTTTTAAATCATGTATTCTACTGCAAAGTCAGTTAATAAACATGCCCTTTTTACTTGCTGGAGAACACAAGCTGAAACGGTTGCTGTCACGATTGGTTGCTTCTCCAAGTGGAAATACAGACATTACTTTGATTTCATTGAGCGTGAAACAAAAATATTGCTGATAAATGCAGTCTAAGGAACTTTCTGCTGCTTTTAACTCAACCAACAACTCAGCCTAAATTGAATAATTTATTTATGCAAGATTGGGAGTCAAGGTATCTCCTGAATGTGAAAAGAAGTGTAGCTGCTTAATGGGCCATTCACATATCGCGTCTTTATATTCATATCGGGCCATTCATATTGCACGCTTTCGCATTTCCCAGGCGCACACAGCTGAAAACCACGAGTCAGATGACAAGAACTGACCAATTCTTACTTTGCAATATACACATTAAGGTAGACTAATTACATCAGAACACCCAAACACTGCAGTGTTTTTTATACTATGGATGTCAATGGTTCCTCAATGGAATAAACCGCCAACTAATCCAGCAAGTTTTTACGCAGCGGATGCCCTTCCAGCTGCAACCCATCTCTGGGAAACATTCACACACACACTGCGAACAATTTAGCCCACCCAATTCACCTGTACCACATGTCTTTGGACTGTGGGGGAAACGGGTGCCCACGCGAACACAGGGAGAACATGCAAACTCCACACAGAAACGCCTACTGAGCCGAGGATCAAACCTGCGACCCAGCGACCTTCTTGCTGTGAGGTGACAGCACTACCTGCTGTGCCACTGCTTCGCCCCTAAGTTTTGGGTCTATTATCTATTACTTTTTTTAAAGTAACTTAACCAAGACTGATGTGGAATAATTTTTACAGTGTGATTAATAAATAGTTTTAACAGTTAAAATAGCCAGTATTAATAGTGTGGATTGTTACTTAAACTAAAGTGTTAAGTGCAATTTTATTGTTTATGAAAGTTTGTACTTTTAGCAATTCATCCCATAACTTTGTATTTTTTCTCCCTAAAACACAATAGAGAAAACAAATGAGAAAAAGCGGGTGGAACCAAGGTCATTGAAAAGGGGAGCAGTCACTGCTTTGCTCCATTCTCTGGCGTCTCTGAAGGCTTGTGCTTGCCTCCTGTACGATTCTTTCGGTGATGGATGTTTTGCATTCGCAAGCTCGAATCACGATTAGGACTCTTGTGGGCGAGCTTTGCACATCTGTAGTTGGTATTGCTGTGAGCGACGCTCTCATTGTCCCTGAGAAGAACTTGTCGTTAATGTCTCCCGCTGTTCTGGGGATCCACCATCTCATTATGGCCATATGCTACCAGCACATCTAGACACTGTGACATGCATTATACATGTGGATTAATGCAGCCCGGACCCACCCTGCCAGCCAGCTTTGATCTCCACTGTGGATTTCCAGAAATAGGCGATAATGACTCACTCGCAGTGTTGCTTTTAAGCATCTTAACTTCATTAGATGTGTATATAAATGCACATGTACAGTAGTATATACGTAAATGCGCTCCACTTGTGGGTGTCTGATTGATGTCTTAAGTTCTATTGAGGTTTCATTTATGTCTGTCATCCTTTTGTGTGTTGCTGATAGTGTTGTGGTTGCTTGAATGGTGATAGCGGATAATGTTGCACTCATTAGCTGAATATGATCACTAATGTGGAAGGGAGATTAGCAGCTAACAGGCTAATCAGTGTAAAATCAGTTCATCGCAGGAAGAAAATGACCAGCTGTGAATTTTTATTATTTTTTTCTTTTTTTACAATTTGGGGTTGTGGATTGAGTAACAGTGGTGATGAAGATGAAATGCGATTTAAACCTATGGATACTGACCTGCACAATAACAAATGTTTGAAGAAATGGCTATTAATTTGTGTTCAAACCATTTTTTTTCCCGTAGAGTGGTGTCAACCTTCTTTATCCAACTGTTGGACAAACATAGTGAACCTAAAAGATTTGTGTTTCTCCAAGGGTAAAGGTACTGCTAAATAAAATTTGGACTTTGTTGCATTCTCAAACAGACTATTTAGTAACGCGACAGTACATAGCAGGGGGAGATCTTATACTGTAAAAAATTATATGAACAAATAGTCATGACAGCATATGTTTTTAGTTCATTGTAACTTATTGAACGAAGTTAATCACAGTCTTATTTATTTTTAAAGTTTATGCAAGCTGTTTTAAGTCAGTTTTAGTGATTAGCTAATATGGGCCAGCTGGGTAAATCATTTGCACCTGCTCCTCTCGAAATTAATTTAATGTTTGACTTAATTTATTTACAGAGGTATATTATGTCACCTTTCAAACTTATTTGAGTTTGAAGACAGTGTGGCAATGGTGCTGTGCAAATTTGTGAATTAACATTATTCCAACTAGAGATAAAGATATCCCATTCTCAGGGAGTAAGTAGCACTGGGGGACCCTGCCAATCGGAACACAGTTCATGCATAGAACTCTTTTTACTTAGTTGGTTATACAGTATGAATCAGGTGTGTTAAATAAGAGAAACATGCAACATATACAATGTGGTGGGTCATGAGGACTGGAGAACCACTGGCCTAATATATAATGTATGAGAATAAAAGATGCCTTATAGATGAATAAACTCAAATGTCGAGAGGTGACACATCACATCACGTCATATCCTTCAATCAGTGCCAGACCCTTTGTTTCATAGCAACAACACCCCTGTTGTGGCCACCAATCCATCCAACAGCTGATCAGATTTACGTCACTGGCTAGTGCTGTCAACATGAACCCATAACACCCTGTGCATGGTGACATTTTCTCCTCCATTTTGGATGCCAAGATATAGTGGTATTAAAACCTAGGAAAGAAAATAATGTTTTTTCTACCATTTATGAGATATCTTATCAATTAAAAAACAACACTACTCCACCATTGAGTCGTTATGGGGATTCATTTTTTACATGTATTACATTGAGAAAAGCGCATTCCCTGACTGAGTTATGGGACTTCTAGGTCTTCCTACATGTTAAATACAAACACAATCACAGAAAGTGTTGGTCAGTTCACAGATGTAAACATTAGGAGGTATACTGCTGAACAGGCAAGTGTTGATGGACTTGATCTAATCATACAGTATTTGACCAAAATGTTTGGACCATTTTGTGAAGTCAGTGAGAGAAATTTCTTTAGAGACACAAAAACTTCTAGACAGATAACCCGTCAATCTGACTTTCACTTTCATTTGGCTTACTTCCTTATTTATCTGTTTCTTCATCTGTTTGTTAGCTATTTGAAAGCAAGCTTAGATAGACATCTCAGCTTTGGTTGCAAAAAATAAATAAATAAATAAACAAAAAACTATCTTCACCTATATGGCAATGAAATCTTTACAAGGTGATTTTTTTAACAATACTGATAAATTCCAACCCAGGCTCATAATGAAAACGTACCACTTTATACATTTCTGGAGAGCAGGAAATACATTCAAGGAAGTACTTTTTTTTTTTGCAGTTTTTGTTTTTGCGAATATGCTAAAATCCACTGTGTATGCTTTTCGAAATCTCACATATATTTCTCGAGTGCCATTCGCGCCTGCTGTTCTCGCTTAAATCTACCAAAGGTAACCCTGTCAACTGAATGACTGACTGACAGACTGAATAATTGACTGACCCCCCCTCCTCCTTTCCTAAACCCAACCAAAAAAGTGTTTTCAAAGTACCGATTAACCTGGCCAACCACTTCCCTGAACCCAAATCGACAGCTTTAAAGAGCAATCCAGAAGAAGAATAGCCCCCATCTGATTTTTACCAAGTTTTCCAATTTTACTATATTATCACCATGCCATCTACTTGTTTATTTAATTGATTTGGTTTTTGGTTTTTGTCTTACCCAATATTTGGCACCATTATTTGCCACTGGTAACAGCGGGAAAGCCGTCCACACAGAAGTAAGCAGTCAGCTAGTAAGCATGAAAAGGAACAGCACCATACCGCCCTGTCTCATTCGTTTTAAAGACAAAAGCACAATCGCCTTACAGCAAGAAGATAGCTGGTTCGAGCCCCAGCTGGGTCAGTTGGCATTTCTGTGTGGAATTTGCATGTTCTCCCCTTGTTCGCATGGGTTTCCTTCAGGTGCTACAGTTTCCCCCACACGTCCAAAGACATGTGATATAGGTGAAAGGGGTAAGCTAAAATTGTCCGTAATGTACGTGCCTGAATGAGTGTGTTTGGATGTTTCCCAGTGATGGGTTGCATTTGGAAGGGCAGCCGCTGCGCAAAACATATGCTGAATAGGTTAGCGGTTCATTCCACTGTGGAATCCCCAGATTAATAAAGGGACTAAGCCAAAAAGAATACTATTAACAAACCATTAGCAATGACTTTTTAGCTCAATAAACTCCTAATTGGCTTCTATTAATATTAAAGGTTGGTTTAGGTATTGGGTAGGATTCGGGATTTCTAACTTAATCATGCAAAATATGTACTTTTTAAGTATAAATAAACAGCCAATATATTAATAGGTCATATTAGGCAGGTAATAATCCACTATAGTTAATAGTGATAGTTGGTACTGAAAATAAAATGTAACAGGAAAAAATATAACAAAATTGCCTTCCTCAATAAATGCATTCAACTGTTGAGAACCAGTCACTGCCACATACACTTTAGGTGTAGCCGAGGCTTTGCCATCAAATTCAAAAACAAAAAAGAATGCCAATGCCAGACCTCTTTTCCTCCTGCAAAGAAGGAATGAAAATGCTGAACCAACAGGGCTAAGAACTGGATCCAAGCTGTGCTCTCTGCACCATGGCACAAAAAGCCTCTGACTAAAAGCAAAAAGACATCTTGCAGAAGGAACAATTATATTCAGATATTTCTATTATATTCAGGTATTCCACAAGGTGCCCTGAGCCTGGGTAAGTAGGTTTTCTTTGAGGATCTAACAAGGAATTAAAACAGGATTAAACAGTAGAGACATTCAAGAATCAAAGATGGTGCTACCAACAGAAGACACACACCTTATTTAGAAGCAGCCTTCGACATGTTTATATCCATCACTGAATTACAACTTGATCTATAGGCTAATGCAAAAAGCATCAGACAAAAATAAGTATTTAAATGACCAGCTTCTTTTTATTTTTTACCTTTAAAGGTCCTGATAGGCATCAAAGAAAATCGAGGAAATAAACTAAAATTATGTAATTTTGAACCAAATTCTGCTGAAATATATGTTTTAAGTTAGTTTTGACATTTTTAGGGGGTGGGTGGGGGGGGGGGGTGTTGTGCTGCCTCCTAAGATTCATTATCAGTGGATGTGTTCTGGAACTCCACCTCCTTTGACATGCGGGTGATTTCTCTCTCATACCCGATATCTAACCCAGTCTCATTATGGATACATACCCAGGTTTACATTTCAAGGCACAATGAAATATATAACCTTAGGTACGTCAGCTTGCAGTTTTTGTTTTTGCAAATCACTTAGAGGCCACTGTGTACACTTTTTGATGATCACAAATTCCTCTTGTGCATCCTCTTCTCACAAAAAACCACCAGAGGGCACTCTTCACCAGACTCGAACCCCGTCATCGCAGTCAACTCCACTACGCATCAAAGTACAACGACGTATGCAGTAAACCACTGGGCAAACCAGAAAAAAAAACAGAAAAGCCATCTGTTCGGAGGTAAGCGGTCAGCTGGTAGTGCTAAAATAAACAGAAGTCGGCAGCTTCATACTGGCCCGTAACGTTTATATTATATTCGAAATGCAACCAGATGTACCTCTGACTACATAATTCGCACTCTCCAGAAATGTAGACAGGGGTATGTATCCACAATGAGCCTGTGTTGCCAATATCATAGGTTGACAGGAACAACAAGCAAATCAACAACACCAAAAGCTGGTATATGTGTATACATACTTGTATAAACTTGAGCATGACGCATTTACAACCCTGCCAACTACAGCAAAAAGATGTTGGAGTGTTTGAAAACAGTATACCATCACTCAGCCTTTTAAAAAAAATTGCTCACAAATGATAGTGAACTTTGAAGTATATCGGGGTCTTCGCAGTGAAACTGTTTGTGGGTCTAACTCAGGGCTGTTAAACCCAAATCCTGGAGTGCCACAGCCCTGCAGAGTTCAATTCCAGTCCTGCTTCCACACACCCATCTGTAGATATCAAACAAACCTAAAGCACTCAATCAGTTTGATCGGGTGTGTTTAATTAGAGTTGGAACTAAACTGCAGGACTGTGGTCCTACAGGAACTGTAGTTTGACACCTGTGGTCTAACTGAAGTAATGGTGGGAAGGTGATACAAACATGCAATGGATGCATTTATCCCTTGGGAAAATGGTGAAGACGGTGAACCAAAAAGGGCAAAGTGTCATTTTGTTCAAGGCAAACAGATCCACCTCTGCCCTGCTAAACCTCTGCCAATCAGCTCCTGCTACCGTCTGACCAAAATGCAGGATTAGCCATCCACCTGCCCATCAGTGATCTCCTCAGAGACTAAGTACAATTATTATATTCAGGTATTCCACAAGGTGCCCTGAGCCTGTGTAAGTAGGTTTTCATTGAGAATCTAACAAGGACAATATTTCAGAAAAAAAATAGTGCTACCAATAGAAGACACATATGATGTATAGGGTAATGTAAAAAGCATGAAGCAAAAATAAGTATTCAAATGACCAGCTTCTTTTTCAACAAACAAAAATTGAAGAACAAACTGAAATTCTGAAAATGTCAATAGTATCTTGATGCAGCCTTTATGATACAAGCTGAGACTGCATCTCTCAGAGATGCAATGTCAGACAGAATGCACTGGAGATAGTGACGTCTCTGTGATGGGTGGGGTTAGGGGTGGGGTTAGGTGAGCCTATTTAAAAGCATTGCATGCAGCTCAGGTTGCATCTGCAGCCAGACCGCTCTCAAAAATGTATTAAAAATCTGGCCAAAAAGTTGGTTTTGACAGTGGTTGTGTTGCCTCTTAAGACCCTTGAGCTTCTATTGGTCCTTGGCCAGGGGGTGTGTTCTGGAACTCCACTTTCTTTGACATGTAACTGATTCATATCTCGTGTCCAATTTCATGAGAACAACATACAAACCAACAACACAAAGAACTGGTATTTCTGAGACTCCGCTCATTGACTTGTGTTTTCATGAATTCTCTTTAAATTTTTGAGCTACTATGTCAAGTCCTGTTGTACTGTTCAGAGGACATCATGGGCTTTCTTGTGATATGTCATTTGATTGGCTGGCATGCTAGGAACCACTTCTTACCACATCCAAAATGGCCGGCATACAAACAAGCACATTTTATGTGAGGGAGAGAGGCATGTAAAATTTAGATTTTTAAAATGTTTTTTACTATTATTATTACATTTATATTTGTTTATTAAAGTGTCAGAAACAATAAATTTAGCTTTCAAAGCTGTTAACTTGTTTGTGTTTCAAAATATCATCCTTTTTTAAATGTCCACTATAAATGGACACCAGGGGCCTCATGTATCAAGGCTCAGGTTTCACGCTCCCATTTGGATTTACTAACAATTAAATGACTGTGAGAATGTGCTTTGGTCCACTCGAACTTCATGCCTGCCGTAAATGCATATCTTGTGTGTGTTATTTTCATTGGTGACTCCTAGAGACAACTGGTTAAATTGCACACTACAAAGTATCTTTGAGCAGTTCAATCAATGACAGTAGTATGGGACGAGATTATCCACATGTGTAGCAGGTATATATGGTTTTCATCACATACAGTTGACCAGCCAAACATTAAAGCGCAACTTGCAGCGATCGCCGGTTTTCCCAATCTAATCAGAGTGATCGACTGTACGCACATTTCTATAAAAGACGCCATCTGAAGATGAATTTGCACACGTGAATCAGAAACATTTCTATTAAATAAATGTGCAAATAATATTTGATGCTCAAATGCCCTTAACATAATACACTAACTTATTAATGATTCCTACTTGTGTTCCTCGTGATGAAGAGTAGGCAAAATCTAATATGTAATAGGGAAGAAAGAAGAATGAGTTTATCAGATGCTGGATTGGAACTGGGTTAATGAATGACAGTGTCAAAACATGTCGCCATGCCCGTTACGAGCTACGCCTTTCGAGCTGCTGATGTCCGCCCTTTTTAGCTTTGTTGTCTCTGTTGATCAAACGGGCGGAAATCACTCAACTAGCTCATTCCAATGACAAACCTGCAAATAACACCGTTTTGCTCAGGTCTACCTCCGATAGGAGCACCTCCAATTCACGTTCTGTTCAAAGTTTCTCTTTTTGCTTGCTTTTACCATTACTTTTTCATTTGGTTTTGCCAAAGTAGAGTCATTAGCATATTCATACGGGGGAGGAGGCAGGGAGCGGTTTTGCGATCGCGCATGTGTGCTTAGTTTCACGTTAATTCAGATAGAATTCAAAGAGAATAAGCGTGGGATTTGGCACATGCAGTTTTTCATACATCTGAATATTTTACTGCATACACACATTTAAGGCTTTGTGCGTACGTAATGTTTTAGTATGATTTCAGTGCAAGTCTTCGTACATGAGGTCCCAGGACCATCTTAATGTAATTAATGACTGCATGTTGTAGGAGGCAGAACTGAAGCAGGGAGGATTCTTTATATGATGGTTGAGGGAGACTCTGATTTAGAGTCTGACAATCAGACAATAAGAATGACAATCAGTTTTAAATTGCTTTTACGTTAAATTTGTTTTAGATTAACATCACTTTTTTTTTTGAGTTCTCTTTCAGTTTCAGGAATTTCAATACAAAAGAAAAAAATGGCTATTGTTAAGTTTTTGTTATATTAATATTGGATTAATCTCCCTTTACAGCTATATTCTGTACAGTTTTGTAAGTTTGGCGGTCGTTTCGAACTAAAATGGTCCAGTGGTCCACTACAGTGGACATGCTGTAAAGTTAAAAATAAAAACAAAATGTGAAAACTCTAGATTTTTTTTTTTAACCCAAATGACTTGGGAAATTACAGAAAAAGAAAAAAAAAAGAAGAAAAAAAATATTTTGGGTCTCAGGAGGATACATGTATATGCATCTGTATACATGAGCATTGCTCATTTACAGAGCCACCTACTGATGCACGAGTGTTTTGGAGTGTATGAAGACAGTATACTGTCACTCAGTCCATACATAAATGTTTACCCTTAAATGATAAAGAACTTTAAAGTATATCAGGGCCTTTGCAGTGAAAGTATCTGTGGATCTAAGCATTGGTGGGAAGGCAATACAAACAGGCAATGGATGCATTTATCCCTTGGGGAAATGATGAAGGCAGGGAACCGAAGAGGGCACAGTGTAATTTTGTTCAAGGCAAACAGATCCACCTCTGCCCTGCTGAACCTCTGCCAATCAGCTACTGCTACCTTCAGACCAAATGCGGGACTAGCCATCCACCTGTCCACCAGTCATCTCCTCAGCGTAGCCGTAGAAAAAACTTCATCAATAGATAATGCATTGACATTGGCTACAAATATTGCAAACTCTATAGAACATGCAGCAAGTGATCTGAAGAGAAAGTATGGTAGCAGATGAAAAACTCTGACTCACTCTCTATATTGCAGAACTAATAATCTCGAATAAATGGGGAACAGTCAATTTCTAAAAGAAGGCAAGCCCGGAGTAAAGCACTCTCTTTCTGATATTATCACAGTGTGAGCAGTTCGATAAGCTGTTAAATGCCCGTTGCTCATGACGAAGTCCTTTTTGCTACTGTTGACACTGTCTTACAGGTTGGCATGATTCTATGGGATATGGCCAATCATCACACCTAAAGAGTGTTCTCATAGATTTAGCAACTAACAGTATTGAGTGAACCTGTGAAAGGGATCTCTTTTTGTTGCATTTTCCTCAGTGTTGAAGAGTATCAGAGAAAGAGGGAGAGAGAAATGTTCATATGGAGTCATTGAAGGTACTTGAGAATACAATTGGATGAGTTAGCCTGCAGGAAGAGGCAGCCCAGAGGGGAAGGACCTTTCTGTTTAATAAAAGCATATTACAGGTTCAGAAAAAGAAAGAAAGAAAAAATAAATAAATAAAAGCGCAGACTGCTCACTGTGCTGTACTCCCTGTTGATATTAGAGCCTTGATAAATCCAATCTCTCTCTCTCTTTGCTCCTCCAGGAAGAAGATTTTATAAAGATATTAATAATTGATGTTTATATTAACCTCCATATTTGTGCTTTGTATCATGTAAGAAAAAGAAAGCAGCACAAGAAGCACTGTTTATCATACGATCAGACCCCCTAGTGTTTCACAATTCCACAATATCCAACGCAAAATCAACAAAAAGACGAAAAAGTTTGTGATCCTTCAAAATTCTTAAGTAAATGCAAAATAATCACAATAAATGTAAATATTGTCATAAAATATTCAATTTCAAACCCTATAATCAAATTATCTGCGCCAATTAGACGCGCATGAAGTGCGAGTGATTTACATGTGATGTCAATGCAAAGATGCGATTAGACATCCTGAGGTGCAAATCAAGTGAATACACGACATTAATTGGGTGTTTTGTGCGTTTGATGCGCCTCAGACTGCAAAAGTAAAGGTTATTGCAAGGGCCAGGCGGAATCTGTCGACATTTTTTGCAGAGTTCTGCGGAATTATTTTAAGAGTATCATAACTAAAACCTTAATATGTGAAATTAAATAAAAGTTTAAAAGATATTATATTTTTATGTTTAAAATGCAAATCCAATTAGATCCACTTTGTTTGGTAAACAAAGCAAGTCTCTCATATGATATATCTATTAAGGGTGCTTTCACACCTGCCTTATTTAGTTCGATTGAATCGCACTAGAGTTCGTTTCGCCTTTTGGTACGGTTCGTTTGGGCAGGTGAGAATGCAGCAATCGTACTCGAGTACGCACCAAAAGCGGACCAAATAAGCTTAAAGCTGAGGTCACACTAAAGTTTGATAATGTGAAATTCTGTCATGTGGCGCAGCGAAAAGGGAATAAACAAGTACATAGTGTTATTATGCCCTTAGATGACGAGAGCAAAATAGAGAAGGGGTATTTTTATGATACGCGACATTTTAACTGTGCCAGATTGCACACCTAGCATAGTAGGCTACCTAATATGGTAAATAAGATATATAAAAAATTATATTGTCTCAAAATTGACAGCAAATTTCTGGGAATTACCACCACAAAATCTTTATCTCATTTTTATTGTAAAAAAAAAAAAAAAAAACACTAAAAAAAAAAAAAAGATCATGAAAAACACTGATAAGATCCACAGTCACAAAGAGACAGAGATACGACACATGCCTCCTTGATCAATGCAAAACTTGTTAAAGAAAATTAGTGCGATTTCCTCTGTTTGTTTATTGAATATTTCATTGGTTTTGTTCCGTTAAGACGGTAATCCAGAATCAGGTAATTTTATCTCCGTCTCTATCACAGCGATCCATCATAATCAGAGATTCATTAAACATGGATTTCACAGCAGATTAAAAGGCTGCTCAGCTTGCTCTATTGATCAGTGTAGATTCCTTTGTGAATCTGATGAGCAGCACCATTGCACTGTTGAAGGTCAATGAATCTGAGTTTGTTGAAGCTGCACAATGAATACCAACACACCCAATATCAACACACCCTCTCTCATCACAAACATGATGTCTGAAGTGTGTGCCCACAATACAAGTTATTACATCATGCTTTGGTAGCCATTGTTGGTTTATAGTTATTATAGAAGACAGAACTAGTAACTGACTTCAGAAACCAATAAGATAATCTGAAACTATAGTGATTATCGGCTAAATGACATTTTTAAGCTTAGGCAACATATAGTTTATGAAGACCCTTGCCAATATTTTGCTACCTGTATGCATAGAGGAACACCATTTTTTTGCACTTGAACCATATTTGAATCCATTCAGCCAATTTTATGTATTTATTTTTTGCTTGGCTTAGCATAATTCATTGAATCAGACTTGACTATTAGAATTTCATAATAATAAAAATAAGCTTTGATCACTTTTCTATTTAAAGAACAAGTCCTCTGTGGTTACATTGTGACTGATGGACAATGAAAGATTAACATTTTCTAGGCCAATATTGTTAAGAACTATCCTCGGATTCTGGTGTAATAGTCAAGAAACCCTGCTGGTGGACCATGATTGCGCCATGAAAACTGATATTATGCAGCGCATGATAATGGGCTGTTTTCATGGGCTGGTGCAGGCATAGTGCAACAGCAGTGTTTCTTGACTATTACGCCAGAATGAAAATATAGTTCCTACAAATATTAAGTTAGAAAATAGTCATTTTAATTTTTTTCCATTGATTTTATTACTCAGTGTAACTACAAAAGTCTTGAGAGAATTATTAAAACTCAGTTTTGAACGAAATAGTGATGGGAGGTTCGGTTCATTTTACTGAATCTGACCTTTGAGTCTCGTTCATCGAGATGAACAAATCCTTTTTTTTTTTTTTAGTCATTTCATTCAATTTGCCAATATAACATTAAAATATTAAAGATTACATTAAAGCATTAAAGATGCTTCTAAACACATCTACAACTAGCCTAAATGTTGATCACACTACAAATAAGTCATAACTAGAATGTTACTATACAATGCAATACTACTAAGAAAGATAAATATGCATTGTTCACCCGGTGTTTTATCTATGATAAGCTTTGCTCACCTCTTATGGCATGTCTTCAAATTTGAGTTATTCGTTCACCTGACACTGACAGTTCCAAATAAGTTAAACCAATGTGTACAGTCTGAGCCGGAAACACCCATGATTCACTCATTTTTTGTGTTTTTGAGTATTTGAGTTGTTCATTCATCACGTGACAGCATGCAATGAGATGCAATGAGATGACTCAAACCAGAGGACTCTAGAAATGAACGGGTCAAATATTTCTTCGGCTCTAAATGCATATGTTTGGCTTTTGTCTTTCATTTTATGAAAGAATGACTGAAACCGAGCGCTCAAGAGATGAACAGATCAAACCTCTTTCTGGCTCTAACTGGATATGATTGGCTTCTGTCTTTCATGCGATAAATGAACGACTCAAACCCGATAGAGGACTCGAAAAATTAACTAATCTTCTCCAACAGCACAAATGTGCGCATGCACGAGTAAAAGAATCGCTCCCTGAGAGGAGTCATCATGAACGAATCATTCAAGAATGACCCATCACTAGAATGAAATGCTAATTGCCAAATTTGTTTCAATGAATTATGCCAAGCCAAGCTAAAAGTGAACCTGCAAAAACAAGAAATTGGCTGGACGTATTCTAAAATGATTCAAGTCAACTGTTAAACTCTAGGAGACTCATAAAATTAACCCTTTTTATAATAGGTGTTTTTTTTTAAGACTAATAAATCTGCAAATAAATAAATACATAAAACAACATTAATGGAAGATCTAAAAAAAGTATAGTTTTTAGTGATATTTGGAAAATATTTTTAAAAGGTTCAGCTGTGTAATCATATGGCCTTGAAAAATCATGATAAAAAAAAAATACTTAAAAGTTTTTTTGTATCTCTGAAAGGTCTTCCAAAAGATTACTTTAATCATCTGTTCATTTTGGCAGTACAGTACCTGTACAAAAGTAGAATGTCTTCTTGGAACAACTTCACAAAAGTTTAATTAATACTCTTTAAGTTTTTAAAAATCACTGCCATGTTCTTTAAACAAGTTTGTTTTAAGTCTCAGTGCCAGCAGTTTCCCTCTCTCTTTTTATAGAATGTAATATTAGCCACAAATATGTTAAACTTAGTCTGAAAAAAGATTACTCTGATATATGTAAACCAAAAGGACATTTGAGAGTCACGTGACTCATTTTTGCTATGTTTAAATGTTTCTATCTTAGTTTATTGTGTGGGGACAATTGTGTTTATACCCAACCAATTCGCTACAGTAGATGATGTTCTGAAGTTTATTAATCCTGAGGCCAAGTATGAGTCTCTTAAAGCCTAATTTTTACTTCTGAATCAAGTGATTTTCATTCCCCACATCACATACCTTGCGTATATCTTCCACCATTATAAGCATTATTACATCTGCATTCTGTCTATTTTGTTCTAATAATAGTTCTGGAAAATGACCAGGTAGAAGAGTTTCTGTTCTTACCATGTTTAAGTTTACAGTATAAATTAACCCTCACATCACCGACCTCATTCCACACCCATAGCTATTAGCCCCACCCACACCTGTCACCACTTCCAAGTTCACCAATCACAGATGCATGTCAAGGTATAACTTTAGGGTACAAGACTGTTCGAAGGCTATACCAGACCACCCGCGTATCTAAGTATAAATTGGCCTTAACACATCAACCCATATCCTGATGACTAGAGAAAGTGAACTAGTGGAGAATGGCTAGGTGAAACTTTCAGCATTTTTGTAGTTATTCTTAAACTAGTATTCTGATGTATCAGACAAGACATGAATAATCCTATAAATCAGAGATTCCGTCCAATACTGCTGACCTGAACCAATGTTGAGGAGTTTAACTTCAACCAGCTTAAAAATAGGCTGCCTCTGAATGAAGTATCCCAAGTTAGGAAGGTATTATCATGGCATGCTTAAATCCAACCCAAGCTCATTCTGAAAACATACCTCTATACACATTTCTGGAGACCACCAAATACGTCCCAGGAGGTACGTTTTTGGCAGCTTTCGTTTTCGCATGTTTCTGTGTACGTTTTTTGAGATCTCAATTTCTCTCACGAGTGTCATTCGCTGCTGCCGCTGTCGACTGACTGTTTGAGTGACTGAATGACAGACTGACTGACTGATCGACTAGCCCACCCCCCTCCTTCCCTAAACCCAACCAATTGTATTGATTGATCCACCCACCCACTTCCCTAACCCAACCAACAATTTTTGGTCACACTTTACAATAAGATTAGTTAATGTTAATTAATGCATTTACTAACGTGAACAAACAATGAACAATACATTTGCTATTGTATTTGTTAATGCTAGTTAACGTTAGTTAATGAAAATACAGTAGTTCATTGTTAGTTCATGTTAACTCATGGTGCATTAACTAATGTTAACAGGCATGGACTTAGATGTTAATCATGCATTAGTAATTGTTCAATTATGATTAATAAATGCTGTACAAGTGTTTAGCTCATGTTAGTAAATGCATTAACTAATGTACCTTATTGTAAAGTGTTACCCAATTTTCATAAGCAATGCAGAAAACCGCCCACCTGGTTTTTTCACAGTTTCAGATTTTACCACACATTCTCACTCTATTATTTACTTGTTTATTTTATATTTTGTTTTTGTCTGACCTGCTTTCCGGAATCGTTTTTCACCGGACTCGAACCCCGTCGCCGAGGTCAACTCCTCTCTGCATTTCTGGTCTGCCGACATGCATGGCGAGGTAACTGTGTAAACAGGTAACATGATTTGCGATCTCCAGAAACGTATATAGGGCTACGTTTTCAAAATGAGCCTATGTTGCCTAAATCTTGTTATAGCTTCACTTTTCTGACTTCTGAGCTGACTTAATCTGTTCAATTTCGAAAAGCAGCATAGATGCATGATTAATTTGCTGCCTTGTTGTATTTCCACAACCCTGTGCGTTTTAGTTCTGACAGCTGAGCCAAAAAAATTACATCTGAGAGCTACACTTGGTGGTCATTTTGTGTTAATTGTACATTATTGACCAACTTTTCCCACTTTCGAATTTGTTTCTGGCATGAAATTGGTATTGTAGTAATTAGATTAAATTAAATAGTCACTTAGATATCACAAAAGCTCTGTAAACTAAAGTGTAAACTGTAACACTGCCTCAGAGGTCTGTCTGAAAACAGCTTTTTAAGGTACCTCTATGCACAAATCAGTTTTTAAGATACCTCTATGCACAAATCAGCTTTTTTGACGTACCTCTATGCACAAATCAGTTTTTTGAGGTACCTCTATACACAAATCAGTTTTTGAGGTACTTCTATGCACAAATGTGGCCTCCAAAGTCAACAAAGTCAGCTGTCTTTTTTTCAGATGTACCCCAGAAGTTATTGTTCGGTATTGTTTGGAGTTATTTTGATACTGGTGCTAAATCAATACTTTTTAAACTTTACCGGATGTCACGGTGCCTGAACCTATACTTCTGAGCCACACAAATATGGTGGATGAATCTAGAAAATCAGTTTAATTGAACAATATAATTAAACTTTAAAGTATACAGAAAATCACATTTTATTTATTTGAACTGAATTGCATTAATATATATTTTTGATCATTTTGTTTTGAATTTAAGATTTGCTTGTGACTATGTTTACGTAGACATCTGTAATAATTATTATTTGCCGTAACCTGAATAAGACAATAATATGATTAAGGTGTTTACATGAGTTGTTTTTCGAATGTTCCTTTAATGATCCCATTTGACATGTTATAGCACATAGATTGATTAATGTCGCGTCACCAAACGTTTCCTTTAAAGTTTCATGTACTGTAAGTTCAGGTGTTTCATTTAAAATTTTTGACCTTAGCTGCAGTTGACTGCATTCAGCAACATATTATTTATGACCTGTGACAAACCGAGATATTGGATGAGAATATTATGAAGGGACAGGTGGAGGAGTGTTCTTTTAATGGAATACCGCACGCCGAATAGAAAGAGAAAACCTCCCATGAGTGTCTGTGGTTCTTCTAGGTAATCAAAATAAATAAATAAATAAATAAATAAATTTGCTGTTTACATGGTAGATTCTTAAGAGTATTGTCTTAATCATATTAAAATCAGATTATTGGTGTCAGTGAAAGTGCCAGATGATGTTGCAAGCTGTCAAAGATAAGACATTCCTCTGCCCTTAAGTTGATTCCATTAGCCCTCAAATGTTTCATTAAGTTTGACGGGTTTCCCCACCTTACACACAACCTTTGTGTCAGAATCCTTCCTTGTAAAATATATTTACTATACTTTAGAATGCTTAATTTAAGCAAATTTGATGAACTGGATTATGCGTGGATGTGCTGTACTGCACGCTTTGCCTGAACAAATGCCTAACATCACAGACAATGTCCATATCCCTCAAAGTTGTTTCAAGAGTTCCCACTTAGATATGGCTGGCATCAATAGCAGGTTTGGTATGAGAGAACCCTAACCTCAGAGATACTTGAGCCCAAGGCTCCCGCCCGGTCAATAAACATATAAGGAGATCCGAGATCAGGTAGGTCCTCGAGAGCTCCCCAAGGAAAGGGAGGAAAAGGAGGAGATGGGTTGGAAGTGGGGATACTTCCAAAACGAAGATAGAGCAGTAGGGAAAAAACGATCCATTTATTGTAAGCTTGGATCACTCTGATTGGATCATTACTGATTACAGGTGAGCGGCCAGTCATGCTCAATCATATCACGTGCTTCTCATGAAATTAGTTTATGAAACTTCATTTAAAATTACATGTTTATAGATAATGTGACAACATATACCTATGTGAGCCTTCGATATCCCCTTTGATGATACTTACATCATGTGGAAGCACAAGTGGCACCAGAATTAGGCACAGGAATTCATATGGTGATTTGTACTGGTGCATACAGATTACACAAGTACACAGGGTTCAATTCTAGTAACTAGTAGGTCTAAACAACTTGATTAGCTTGTTCGATTGTATTTAATTAGGTTAGGAGCTAAATTGGCCTAGTGCCAAAATGGCACCCTAAACTGGTGGTATCCAAACTCAGTCCCAGATAGCTATTGTACTGAAAGGTTTACCTTCTCAATACACTAGTCTGAGAGTTTTCCTCAAGGTCCACATTTAAGTGATGTAATGCTGGTCTGACTGTCAGAAAGAAGTCTGCTGCTGAGTTCACCTCTTTGTGATGTTGGCTGTAAGAAGATAGTAGCCACAGAAGGGCACTCACAAGTATCCTTAAGAAATATGTAATGATGAATTGGACCATCCAAAGTCTTTTTGATATAATGGACACAGGAACTTGGTGGGTACTGTAATTCCAAAAACCATAAGTGCACATGTAGTGTTCCACTTGGGTTTGGGCAGCTGTGCAGAACAGTGCCCTCCAGGAGCAGGTCTGAACAGCCTTGTTAAAGTAAATCTGTTTGTGCATTGGCACATGCACTCAGTCTTGGTCTGAAATGGGCAAAGCATTTTCCAGGAATCTGTGTGGGTATCCGTATTTATGCGAGTTTACCTGTACATATGGTCCTGCAGTCAAGTATGTGGTCAGTCAGCGCTAATGGTTTGTGACAGGTAGTTAGAGAGAACATAACTGTGAGAGAGAGGCTCACACATACACAGTCTGGCTACTGCTTCCTCCGGGCAGCTTGAGTACTATGGAGGTGATTAGATGTACTTACTGCACTAATGTAATTATAGCTGCTGTCATCTCTTCTGGATAACAGGGCACACTGCAACTTGTGTGTGTGGGTCAGTTGAGCATCTACGTTAGTCCAGGTCAGAAGGATTTGCTGCAATCACAGTAATTACCTAGAATTAAAGTCTAAGGTCACACATTTGTAACACACCTGACAGCCCTAAAGTCTGTGTGGTGACATTCTGTCTCTCTTAACCAGTCTGCTGACACTGTTGGTACCACATTTCTGGCATACCCTCAAGATATTTCAGGTTTATCTGTCAGGGGTAAAAAAGCAAAACAAAACAAACTGTGTCCCAACTGTTCTCTAAGGTAAATTTCCCAATTACAAGCTGGAAAACTGCATAGAACCTACCAAAATGTTTCAGGTATTGATTTTAGGCTTCATTTATGATTAAAAGTGTTATATGACTTTGGATATCATTTATTAATGGATAATTTACATACTGTAAAAATTTGAAGAAAGCATGAAATTTAAAGTTTCCCAGAGATGGGTTGCAGCTGGAAGGGAATCCGCTGCATAAAATGTGCTGGATATGTTGGCGGTTCCTTCTACTGTGGCAACTCCAGATTAATAAATTGACAAAATCGAAAAGAAAATGAATGAAGGAACTTTAAAACTGTGAACTCTGGATCAGCTGTTCCAATCATGGTCCATGTGACCCCATGCTCTCCCACCTGATTTAAACAACTAGTTAGAATAGAGCTTAATGAAAGAACTGTCTGTTATTTCATGGACACTGCAAACTGTTAACCAGCTAAACTATAAATTTCAACCCAGGCTCATTCTGAAAACATACCGCTATATACATTTCTATTGATCGCGAAATATGTGCCAGGAGGTAGACTTTTTTTGCAGTTTTTGTTTTCCACCAAAGGTGGCTGTGTACACTTCTCAAGACCTCAAATTTATCTTGTGAGTGCTAGTCGCGCTTGCTGTTTTTGTGCAAATCCACCAGAGGCTGTTGTCGACTGACTGACTTACTGAATGACTGAACAATTAACTGACCCACCTCTTCTCCTTCCCTAAACCCAACAAATAGTGTTTTTAAAAGCACCGATTGACCCACCTACCCACTTCCATAAACCCAAACCGACAATTATAGGGCATTTGATAAATTTATTAATTTTCTTTCAGCTTAGTCCCTTATTTATCAGGGGTAACCACAGCAGACTGGACCACCAACTTACCCAGCAAATATTTACACAGCGGATGCCCTTCCAGCTGCAACCCAGTATTGGGAACATCCATACAATCTCTTTCATATGCATACACAACGGCCAATTTAGTTTATTCAATTCACTTATACCACATGTCTTTGGACTGTGGGTGAAACCAAAGCACCCGGAGGTAACCCACAGGGAGAACATTCAAACTCTACACAGTGATGCCAACTGGCTCAGCCAGTGACCTTCTTGCTGTGAGGTGACAGTGCTAACAACTGAGCCACCATGTCACCCCCAGGTATATATATATATTATATATTATATATTATATATTTATATATTACATATATTATATTATATATATATATTATATATTATATATTACATATTACATAATTTTTTACAACAGATATAAAAATAAGACCTGTTGATCTCTGACACTCAAATCAAAGTTCTAGTTGTAAATTTAGTCTATTACTATTCAAGTGTGTGTGTCTGTGAATCCTGACCCTGTGAATATGTTCTAACATGTTGATCTGATCTGACCTGATTTGGCCTTTTGGTATACTGACCGCATCTTTTTAGAAATCAACATGACAGTTAGGAAGCATGACCAAAACTAATAAAACACAAAAAGAAACAAAACTTCACATGATTTCAATACTTCACTTCCCAAATATATCATCAGTGGCAGAATGTTTCTGCTGAAGAATGAAGCAACCTTTGCTTAAGTAAGCTGTTTGTTTCCCCTGAAGAAATGTGGGTAAATACTTTCAGCACTTATTTATTTGCTTTTTCAAACTGATGAGAATGCTGGAGTGAATAACTTTAGCTGTTTGTTCAGATTAGTCCTCTTGGGTGTGGATATGTGCGAGTATTTTTGTCTCTAGCTACGAGATGCCAAAACTGACTGTGCCAGGCAACCACATCCCAACCTTGCAACCTCCCATAGGACACGCCCAAAAACACTTACACCCGCCAGCCTTTAAATAGACCAGAGCTGAAGATATTCATTTCCTTCAAACCTTAAATTTACTTACATGGTTACTAGGACATTGCAAATGGGTCAAACTAATTTTTCTGATTGAAATACTGCTATAAAAAGACAATAATCCCTGTGTGAGGTGTGTAATCTAGAGTAGGTGACTTCATTTAATTGTTGCATATCTGTGTTTTGACTGTTTTGGGAGTTGAGATATTAATGAGGTATTTTGACCAGGGCATGCTTGCTTGGTGTCAGGAAATATTTTGATCAGAGTGTTCAGAAGGTTAAAGGTATTGACTAAATACCATTCCTGTCTTGTCCTGATATCGGATGCAATATCTTTTATTAGATAAGCAGCAGTCAACTTTCCTCTTGGATGGGTGTCATTTTGCAGAGGTTAGCTCTTAACATCTAATCAGGATGTTCAGGATTACTTAACATATATAACCTAAATAATCTCCATATACAAGGTTGGCAACTTCTATTTTAGATAATCTCTTATTGTTAATTATTTAGTGCTCTTTAATAAGGGGATTTTAGGAAGGATAAAATATAAACTATATAGGCTGATGAGTTTTTTTTTTTTTTTTAAAGGTTTTAAAACATTTGTGGAAGCTTGTTGCTTCAAAACATTTCAGTTACAGTTGAAGTCATAATTATTAGCCCCCCTGAACTAGTACCACCTTGTACACCCACCCCAATTTCTTTTTAACAAACATATTTTCTAATGACTGATTTCATTTATCTTTGCCATGATGACAGTACATAATATTTTACAAGACTAACTAGCCAAGGGTAATTAGGCAAATTTTGGAAGAATGGTTTGTTCTGTAGACAATCAAAAAAAGATATTGCTTAAGGGGGCCAATAATATTGACCTTAAAATGGTTTAAAACTGCATTTATTCTAGCGGAAATAAAACAAATAAGACTTTATTTTAGAAGATAAAGCATAGCTTAGCACTGTTACTGTCAAGAAGGTCTCTGGTTCGAGTCCCGGCTGGGTCAGTTGGCATTTCTGGGGTTTCATGGGTTTCCTCCGGGTGCTCTGGATTTCCCCACAGTCCATAGACATACGCTATAGATGAATTGAATAAACTAAATTGGCTGTAGTGTATATCTCTGTGTATGGGTGTTTCCCAGTAATGGGTTGCGGCTGGAAAAGCATCTGCTGCGTAAAACATATGATGGAATAGTTGGCTGTTCACTCCACTGTAGCGACCGCTGATAAATAAGGGACTAAGCTGAAGGAAAATTAATCAATTTATTAAATGCCTTGCTCTGTTAAACATTATTGCTCTGTTAAAAAAAAATAATAATAAAATAAATAAAATTACAGCATGGCTAATGATTTTAAATTCAAAATAACATTTTTCTGGCAACACAGTGGCTCAGTGGTTAGCACTGTCAGCTCACAGTATAAAAAGGTCGCTGGTTCAAGTCCCAGCTGGGTCAGTTGGCATTTCTGTTTGGAATTTGCATGTTCTCCTCATGTTTATGAGTTTCCTCCGGGTGCTCCGGTTTTCCCCACAAGTCCAAAGACATAGGTGAATTGAATAAACTAAATTGGCCATAGTGCATGTGTGTGTGGGTGTTTCCCATTTATATTTGCCAACACTCCCGTTTTTCCTGGGAGTCTCCTGTATTTTATATACATCTCCCGTTTTGTCATTTCTCCAAAAAAAAAAAAAAAAAAAAATTCCTGTAATTCCACCCCACCTCCCCGGGTCCTCAGCTTTTTGGTATAATATACTATCTCAGCACCTGCCTGAAACCCAATGCACAGTACAGACAAGGCAATCCCACCCCAGCCCCGCCATTTGCCCTTCAGTTTACTGTTTACATGTTAAGTCAAAGCAAAGACACAAAGACTAGACATCTTGCATTGCAAAACGTGCAAATGAGGCGGCGCAAATGACGTAATTCGTTCGGGTTGGAGAGTCTGAACTTTGGCAGACATTCGAGCCTTGTTAACTAATCAGGAGCTTTTTCTTGTAGGGGTGTGATTATGATGTAGTGTCTGTTGCTGGTGTCCCGAAGGGAAATCCTCCAGCCGACACTGGACAACAGTTCATCAAACTGGGCTTGGCTCAGTCGGAAGCACCGCTGAAAACTTCAATCATCCAGGCACAGTTTCTGGAGGAGTTTGAGCTCACAGAGATGGATGCACCTCAGAATGGATCTAGTGGAGTCAGGCATGGCTCCAAATGAATCGACACTGTTTTTCAGTATTCCTAAAGCACATAACACATATTCTTTCAATAAAATCCGTGTTAGCCATTTAGCAACGAAGCTGGAATCACAGAAGCTCCGGCCATGATGCAAATTTGAATCTGTTGGTGAAGTGAATTTGACGCACAAATGAAGCGAGTAAACTTAAAACGTTTCCGCGTCCATTTATGCATGATTTGACCGCATGAATCACGTCTGGTGTGAACACAGCATTAAAATGTTTTTCAGCTATTCCTCAATCAAACTAGACTCTACTCTTCACAGTAGTGATCTTGCAAATTTCAACATTAAAGAAAAAGACATTACAACACATCATTAAATACTAATTTAAGTCTCATTGTTAATCTTGTGCAAAAAAGACAGTATAACAATTAATATCATACATTTTTTTTCTTATTAAGTCTGATGCAAAGCATGCTGGGAACAAGATAAAATTTCGATTTTTGCCAAGTCACACGAGGCGTCAGTGTTAATGCGTTCCATTGGATCCATCGGGGTTGCTTCAGCAGCGTTGCTTACTGCAGCAGTTGGGAGTTTCTTAACTTTTCAAGTGCCAAAGTAAGAATCAGCCAATCAGATCACTTTATGCAATTACCCCAGAAGGACTAATTTTACTGGCTGACACTGCTATGATGATCGCGTCAGGCCCCATTTCAGTCATACTCTCCATCAAGCGTATGAATCGGGTGCTACAGTATTAAAGATTAATGAACTCCTTTCATGTTAATATTCTAGTATTATGGTGCAGATTTTTTTCCATAATACTAATACTGGACACTAAAAATGAACGAAATAAGAGACGACACCTGTAAAAAATTATACATCTGGTCACCCAATCTACTGAGGATCTTTACAATTTATTAAGAGCCAGGTCTTTTGTGTGGGTATCATGGGATCTGGTATGCTCTCTCAAAGTTGTTCAATTCCTTGATGATAACCTAGAGATTTTCTTATTTAAAACATTCCCAGACAAGGTTGGCAGCAGAGGGGGCGATAAGAACCTATTTAGCAGAAGAGTAGGAGAAAGGACTTGGTGACTCATAGTGTCAGAGGTGCTGGAGTTGCAAATGATGCCCACTTTGTTTTCAGAATGGACTAAGAAGTCCTCGAGCACCAAGTGTGGACGGCAGAGGAGGGGTGATAAGGTCAAAAACAGTTTACGTAAATTAGAGGAGGTGCTAAATCTCTAATGGAAAAATGGTGTTACACTGACTTCATGCTAAAAGAAAGTACTGTACAAACCTTAAGCCCTCTGCTGCAATGTGCAGCTGACTGTTGCTTATGATAGAGATATTTAAAAATAGCAAGGTCAGGCAAACAGTGCCTACTCAAGGCCAAAACGATTATAAACACTTAATTGTTCAGATTTTTTTTTAATCTTGCTTAGATTGAGTACATCTATGTCTACATGTGCACAAATGCACAGCAAAGTTTACTTTAGAACTAAAGGAAAACAGAAACTACTATTCAAGTACAAATTCATGTATTGATGTATTTTGAAATATGTCTAAAGGCAATCCTTTACACAATACAAACAGACATTGTATTCTTAGCATTGCTCAAGAGGACATTTCTATTCATATCAATAGCACCCCCTGGAAGTAACTGATTTATTATATATTTTTTATTGATATGACTAATCACTCTGATGTTGCAGGGAAATTATGTCACAATAAATCTGATTGGGTTTAAAGCACCAAGAATAGCATGCACAGTCCATTTCATGCTTTTAAAGCAAGCATTAGACATTGGTTACTCAGCTTTTTGCCTCGACTAAGTTATAGCATCTACCAGCAAGTGCTACTGTAAGACCATATTGCTAGACATCCAAATACTAAACTTTTGGTTGATGCAAGAGGGTGTACTTTTGTTTAAACTATGATTGATTTTTGTTTCAGGTCAAACACTATCAGTGAAACAACTAAAATAATAATAATAATAATAATAATAATAATAATAATAATAATAATAATAATAATAATGATAATGATAATAATAATAATAATAACAACAACAACAACAACAACAACAAGTTTTACATATGTTAGTGCTGTCTATAGATAAAGAAAATAATAATCAATCGCACAATTAGTTGCAATAAATTTGTAATTTTGGTTATTCAAATGTAACATTAATGTAAAATAAAGACAAAGAAATTAAAAATATGATTGTTAATCAGAATTTTTGTTCAACTTTTAACACGTACATGTAAACAACATACCCGCAATAAACCATCAAAACCCTCAAACTGTTGGCTTGAAAGACATATTTATTACAGAAATAAAAACACTGGCATGTTAGTGTCATTTGAGTTTCAAAACAATCAATGCCAATAACAAGCAAAAATTAGTTTCTATGATTTTAAAATGATTCTAAGTAGACTGCAAAAAAAAAATAAAATAAAAAAATTCTAAAATACAGGCATTGCAAATATGGAAAATTATAATCATGCATTGAATACAAACAATTGTACTCGTTGAAAAGTTGTACTGCTAATAATTGAGAACATTAATTATAAAGTAGAAACAATTTTGCTTAGTCCTCCTTTACATTCAGCCAGTTGCTAGGTTGCTGCTGCAAGTAGTGTTAGTGAGACCAACAAGGGGTGCTCAACCTGCAGTCAGTGTAGGTCCCAATTCCCCACTATATTGATGGGGATTCTATACTGCTCAGTGAATGCTGTCTTTAAGAAAAGACGTTAAACAGAGGACCTGACCTTGTGGTCTTTAAAAAAAAATAATAAAAATAAATAAATTACAGTACCCCCTGGCCCCCCATGGCCTCTGTCCATGATGACCTCCTAACCATCCCCATATCAAAATTGGCTTCATCACAATATGGCTGCCATCGCATCAGCCAAATGGATGCTGCACACTAGTAGTGAATGAAGAGATTCCCCCCAAATGTGTAAAGTTGCATCATCATGACTTTATATTTTGTGAGAGAAAAAAAGAGAGACTACCGCATGCACTCAATGCACTGTCAACAATTTACTGTGGAAATCTACAGTAACTTACTGGCAGCAGTTTCCCAGTAATTTACTATACATCAATTACAGCAAAAATACTGTATTTACATTTATAGCACCGTTTATCTTGCTCTATATGTATTTACAGTATTGTATATCTTCACTGTACAATATACAGTAATTTCACAATGCAATTTTAAAATACAGTACCATACTCTATAACTATCTTACAAAAAAAAAAAAAAAAAGTTAATGTTACAGTTAAATACTGTGTATTTACAAAAATTGTTAACAGTGTATCACTTGGCCTTAAGGCTATACATTTGTGATGTCTGCAATGGAAACTTCTTCTTTCAAATACATATCTATTCTTCTAAAAGGAGTTATATAACCGTACATACTATATGGTTAACAGAGTACAAGGCATCACGGGAAGCCATAACATTCTGGTTTTCAGATGTTTCGCCGCCTCGCCCCTTAGAGAGCATGTTTGTAAAGCAGAAAGCCAGAGAATCCAGAAGACACACACACACACTTGACTCTTGCAGACAGCGGTCGATGCCTCTAAGGGTTTAGTTCTTGTTAGCAAGGTAAACAGGCTCCATCTTAGACAGGTCTGGACTCCACCTCATTTGGGAATCACAGAGACACACAGAGTGGGATTGGCTGGGAATATGGAAGGTGGATTCTAGTTGTAGGAGTCATAGGGATTTTCTTAGTATGCTTATGGTTTCTTGCCACACAGGTCTTTTCAGATTCAAACTTTTTTTTACAACCTTTTATTCATCAGAAATCTCGCTCTTTCTTTCTCAGGCCGCTGGTCATGCTGGTCTCTGGATTTTAATCCGTCTCTCAGAGCTCAGCGTGTTCTCTCTAGAGATTAATTAGCTGATAATCAGACAGAACAAGTGTTCCACCACACCGACACTAATTAACATTATGCTTAATTAAAGCTTTGCTTTTTGTGTTGCTGAAACCTGCTTTGTTCTTTATGTTCTGTAAAATGATTTGCCATGCTGCTATTGCTATGGGTGAGAAAAAAAATAATCCTTCTCTTTCATTTTTCCTTCTTTACTTAAACTATACTTGATAGTCTGTTTTACTGTAGTGGATGCATGTGCATTAACATGCTGTGCATCAAGCTGCATGGTTTCATGCTATACCGTTTAAACCCATCTGGGCAAATTGCATGTTCATGATTATTAGTGGGTGGGTTAATCTGACTACTATATATATTGGAAAAAGCTTGCCTATCTCCAAATGCTATGTGGCTCAATAAATCAAAACCCTAAGCTGAGTGAGTATCACTGGATGATTTTTGTTAATTTTATCCCAGAGAAAGTGTTTGCTCATATCCAATATTTGTTTATAGGTAGTAAAATAACATGCAAGAGCAATGTTTGATCATAAATAAAAAAGTAAAAAAACAAATTAACATTTTGAAATGATGAAATAACCGTCTCATGCTGCAGCTACAGATGATTGTTATTTGAATAGTGTACAACTAAAATGCTATTTTTTTAATGTCAATCCAAATCTGTAATGATTTTTTTTTTGCAACAAAAGTTTCCACAACAATTGACAACCCACAAAAAGTACACATTTAGTTTTGAAAATGTAGATATACAACCAGGGCTGGGTATATATTGACATTACCCTTTTTGATAACCAGCCACTGTGGCTAGTAGTTTTCCAATGTTACAAGTCACTGGTCATTTTCACTGGCCACAATTTTGTTGTTGGGAAAATATATTTGCTTAAATTTGACATTGTCATGCTAAAATTACTTGATTTAAAATTACTTGACTTTTTATGTATACATGCCTCCATAATTTATTTATTTTTTTAAAATTTATTTCACATGACTTGTATTTGCCTTTTTTTTTTCTGGCCACACTAAACTAATTATTTCCTTGCCACAAAAAATAATAAAAAAAGTTTCAAAACAAGCTAAATATAGCTGCATACATACACTTTTTATTCAACAAGAAATACATTTATTCTTTAAAAAAAAATTACCATTGATCTAAAACTATACATACACCATATTAAACAATATTAACAAAAACAACTGCAAGCAAAAGAAAGTAGGTGAAAAACATTCTGTTTGATGATAGTGAAATCATGATCACGTACACACGGTTAACGTTAGGCCCAATAATAATAATCTGTTCAAAGAATGGTAAAAGCGAAAGTGGCAACAGAGACTGCATATAAAAAATCTGGAGATCTCTTGAAAGCAGCAGGACTGTGGGTGCATGAGCGTTGCTTTTTTCCAATCTAAATCAAATCAAATCACTTTTATTGTCACATCATCAGCAGCACGTGTTTCTATTTCAAAGAGAAACCATTATACCAGTTGTGTTTCCAGGCGAGGTTGTTTTGTGTAATGAAACGGGAGCTTTTAAGCACTTGTGCACTTCACATAAGATGTTCCTCACTTACAACGTCAGTGAATAAGGATCGCCTGTGTCTCACAGTGTGCCTGATCATCCTCTCATTCGGTATTCACCCGTTTTCTTTTGCTTGCGTGAACAATTATCAGTCGTGCTGCTTCTCTATTCTAAAAGCACATTTGTACGCATATTGACAAACGCTCTCAAAATAAAATTGTAGTCTTTAGGGACGAGGAAGCCTTTGGCCATTTAAAAAAATATTTTCGACCAAAGTGGCAAAGCTAAAATCTACTTGTATTTGCCAGGCTGGCGAGTGTTAATGTCAAGCCCTACCTACCTACCTACCTATCTACCTATCTATCTATCTATCTATCTATCTATCTATCTATCTATCTATCTATCTATCTATCTATCTATCTATCTATCTATCTATCTATCTATCTATCTATCTATCTATCTATCTATCTATCGATCTATCTAAACAATGTCACATGAATAGCAGTGCTATGTGGCTGTATATCAGCACTGGTGGGAGGCATGGCTTGGCACTAGGCCGAAGACCAAGTGTCTTGCCGTCTCCCTAGTCCCCATCTTATGGCATAATGTCAACCGTCTTTGCTCTGCTCAATATGACAGGCTGATAGAATGCCGATGCGCTGTATCTCAATTTTAAATATTTAAGCAATAGGCACTGGCCTTATTAATAAACTGCATAGTTGCGATCAAAACAACTACATTCTCACAAAAAAAAAAAAAAGTCTCAAAAATACATTATGTTGTCCAACAGCTGCAATATTTTTCAAACTGTAGTAGGATTATTTATCTGCAGTCACTGTATGTGGGTGGAGTAATTCAGAAAGGTGAAGAGGCTGTACGAGTGCTATTACTGCAGAATATCGCAAGGCTATCAGCGATTTATATTCAAGAACCAGACAGAACTGTTGTGTATATACATATTTATAATATATTTTTTATTTATATTTTTATCTTTTTTCAGAATTATGCAAGATTGTAATGGGAATTTAGAAAAGTCTTGACAAAAATCTAGAAGGGCATTTGGGAATGTAATTTCATTGTAGCTTCATGGTCAGTGTCATATATATATATATATATATAGCAAGGATTTCCAAAAGTATTTTTGGCAGCTGATCTGAGAGTTGTTGTCATAGCAACAGTTCTGCTAGGTCAAACCTGATCGGGAGCAGGTTCAATTCATATAAACAGGATTATATCGGGTCAGTTCAAGCAAAGATAATAGAGAAAGTACCGAATTATGATATTTTCTTACAGTAGTAGTTATATACACTTGGGAAAATAGTAAAAAAAAAAATTAACTATTTATATGAAGTTATAGTTATTAATAAAATAAATAAAGTTATATTAACAAAACTTATGCAATCTGCGCCCTCGAAATGAAAGTACAAAGAGAAAATTTATTGATATGAACTTTTTAGATCGCTTTAGCACAATTTGTGTATGATAATAGAAATGCAGAATATGTGACTTTTTAAAAAAAAGAAATAATACATCAATGCAGTCATGAACATGTTTTGACAGTAAATATGCCAGTGATTATGCTTCACAAAAGTTGCAGACGCCTTTACCAACATCAAAATGCTTTTGTAAACATCCAGTTATTCCATACAGCGATTAAAAAAAAAAACGGCTACTGTAAAAAAGAAAATATTTTCTAAATGTAGAACTAAATACATTGATTTGCATTGAAATACATGATAAATACTCTTGACACATGAAAGTGTAAAGCCTGCAGTTCACAACATATGTGGAAAGTTATTGTGTGTCATATTTAACAAACCGTCGATTGCTAATTTGATGTAATTTTGCTCACATGGATAATTGAATATTAATCAGATGATGTCTCGTCAGCCAATCGTTGCATTGCTGATCATGATTTCGAGGATCGATAGATCTGTCCTTCACAACACGCGCAGCGATCTCAGATCAGGTCATCCAGACATTTTAATCTGATTTACGAACTTGTTTGAAGAACCAAATTAGCCAGAGATCAGTTATCAAGATTAAAAGATTCAGGATCGGCAAAATCATTTTAGATCATTTAAGCGAGGTACGAAGAACGGACCCCAGGGGATGTGACAGTGACAACAGTGGTGCAGATCCACATGCAGGTTTAATAGCAAGGTCAGATAAGCAGTGGTCGATACAGGGGCAAACAGATGTATACAGGCAATCCATAAACGTAGTCAAAGTAAAAGACAAGAGGTCAGATGGTAGACGGCAGACAGGAATAAACAGACTAACAAGGAGAGGGTATAAACACAGATAAACAAGAAAGTAAACGCATTGTAATATCACTAGATGTAAACAAGACTTGGCGACTGGAGAGAGAGTGTGTGTGCTGCTTAAGTAGTGTGTGCAATCAGTCCTTGACAATCCTCCGGTGGTGTCTGCGCAATCAGTCAGGATGAGGAGCGTGTGTGTGAGCAGAGAGCATGTATGGAGATGTAGTCCATAAAATGGCGGATTTGTAGTCCTTAAGCTATTGTGTGTGAATTCCATCGATTTATGGAGTTACAAATCGCTGGTAATGTGACACATCAATGTTGGCAAAAATGTTTTACTTTCTTAGTCTTCATTGGCCTGGACATTGTATTAATATTACCAATAAACATTTATTTTTTAAGACTTAAAGTTCTGACATCAAGACAAAAAAAAAACTATTTTTTGCCAATTTAAGTAAATAAGAGTTGTATTTCTACATTAAAAAAATGGTTGCAGAGTGAAATTGGTTGACTAGAAATTATGTTGGATTTGCATCTTTTGCAACATATCTTTCAGCAAACCCTTTGTTCTACAATGTGATATTATTCATCACGATACAGCATATTGCAATACAAGTAGATGTGTTTTTTTTTTCTTGTTATAAAACAAACTACATAATTCAAGCCTTGTAGAATGACACAATGAGCAACACCCTGACACAATTACCAATTGTTACCTTTTAAAATGGTGAGGTGCTACACCATTTTTCACTGTACCTTAAATTTCATTTAGCTGAAAATATTCGGTTATGTTGTGGGTTAATTCCATTGTGTTGTGGGCTAATTCTCTTGTGCTTTGTGGTAATTCCATCGTGCTGTGGGCATAGTAGGCTAATTCTGTTTCGTTGTCA